>NC_085016.1:20310585-20368085 GCF_963854185.1 Sardina pilchardus | reverse complement strand
CCTGCTCCATGGGGTAGAAAAGGGCTCTAGGAGGATTCGGGGAGGAACTAAGGACGAAACATGCCACGGATTCTGGGAGTGAACATCCGTAGACTCCGACTTCAAACTAACCTTCTCCGCACAAACAAAACTGTAAACATCATTACAGCGACTATGAGGGGGGGCCCTGCTATTTTTGCCACTCGAGAATGAAACACCTTTTGTCGTTTGACACTGTGAATTCCAAATCAATTGACCAGCTCTGCCTACGTGGGAGGATTAGCCAGGAAAATGTCGTTATTAAAAACTGTAATTACCCTATGGTTGACAATTCATTCTCAAGCTTTTTTTCCCCTCCCCCCTCTTTTTTTTTCCCGAGCTTCGGGAACAGTTAAATTAAAAAAGACAAGGACTACCCAGAAGAAAAGATTGGATTAATCAGTGGCGGCGTTGACCTGCTCACGGCCAACGGTATTAAATTGGTCTTCGGAGACCCCCACGAAAATTAGGTCGAAAGAGTCACTCAATTATATGTGTTGACTTCATCTGTGTGTTGCTCCCCTCAGATGCCCGGGCGAGTGATTTCGCAGCGGAGAGAAAGGGTCCCCCTAATCCAGCCTCTCCCTCGTACCCAAAGATCAAAGACGAGGGGTGGAATTGCTGCCCATGGTATTTCTGCAATGCTCGTGAGAGTAGCTGATGTGTTCGTTATTCATCGCCTGTGTTTAGTGCGCGGAATTCATTTGGCGTGAGCGTTTAGGCGCCCTCTGCGATATTTCACTCGCTCCAATCAAAGCCAATTACTGGCGCGTCTTGCTCTTTTTTTTATTTTTACGGGAGGGGAGGAGGAGGAGGAGACGAGAGTGCTTCTGAGACGCCCGGACGGAATAACGGACGAGGCGACTGCCGCGCGGCGTCTAAACATAGCTGCGGATGCACGCTGCAATACCAAATGTTGACGCAAAGTCAACAGAGACTGTTCATAATGCGCAAAACATGCACGCACAGACACGCGCACACACACACACACACACTCACGTGTGCACAGGCACATCGCAGGAGAATATGAGCGAGAGTGTTGAATATTCAATGTTGTTATGCATCGCGCAAGGTACAACTGACGGGAAAAAAAGGGCCTGTGGCGTGTTTCGATGTGTTTGGCCTTCTGCCTCCCGATTTCAAAGTGTACTGGGCTTTCCACTGGAATGTGGGAATGCCTTTTGATGATTCTTGAAAGGCAATAAAGATGCGGATGATTAGTACTCCTTCCTGGTAGAAATAGCTCGCGCCAAAATGGACCCCCCAAGCTAATCTCCCATTTGCATACTAAAAGAATGGGGAGCCGGGGCATAGAGGCGTAATCCCGCACCGTCCTTGTGCTCCTCGAGACATCACACTAGCCACACAAAAGGCACAGAGAGGGCTGGGAAGCACAGCAGAAAATGCTCTAAGCCCAAGCCTATTCAGCAAAAAATCAAATAGGGAACGTGACGGGGCATGGGGAAGGGTTGCTTCTCTCTCTCTCTTCCCTCTCTCTCTCTCTCTCTCTCTCTCTCTCTCTCTCTCTCTCTCTCTCTCTCTCTCTCTCTCTCTCTCTTTCTCTTTCTGTGTGTGTGTGTGTGTGTGTGTGTGTGTGTGTGTGTGTGTGCACAGTGTGCAAGTATGTAAGGGAAAACTGTGTGTATGTGTGTGTGGGTTGTATAAGGGTATTTACTGGTGTGTGTCTGTGTATGTGTGTGTGTGTGTGTGTGTGTGTGTGTATGTGTGTGTGTGTGTGTGTGTGTGTGTGTGTGTGTGTGTGTGTGTGTGTGTGAGAGAGAGAGAGAGAGAGAGAGAGAGAGACAGAGAGAGAGAGAGAGAGAGAGAGAGAGAAAGACTGCAGGTTGTGTAGACATAAACTCCACACAGCATTAAAGCCGTGTTGTTCTTAATTTGACGTCTGTGGAGATCACAAACTGACAAATAATTGGCACCATGGACGATCAGAGAGCTGCTACCAGAGTGGCAATAGCTAAATGACTTGATCATATTTAGACTTCCAAGTGACATCTTTATTTTCTTACTATGTTGGCACTGTTGTTGTTGTTGACTGCTGTGGGCTGCTAGGATGGCTGGGAATACAAGAAGAAGAGGAAGAAAAAACAAAACAAATAATGATCATTCATTAATGCCTGCTATCTGCCCACTAATAAATTGTGCTGGCAGGGAGGGGGAGGAGAAATGGAAGGTCATCACCCTTGTAAATAAGGTATAAATCTGGCCGAGGCCATTTTGTCTCCGTCTCCACTGAATCATGTGTTTGTCAGCTGGAGACATCCATAGTGTGATCAGCTATATATTTGCATGAACGGCAAAACCGGACGAGCGCAGCCACAGAACCGTTGGGATTCACCACAACAGCAGCTGACCCGCTAGGAAATGCCACAGCCAAATGAGACCGCCGTAAAGATCACGACAACAAAGATATCCACACAGCTCTTTCAAATCAATGTCTATATTCCTCACTGAGGGGTTTGTTATGCCACTGAGCATATTTGATTGGCTGTTCTATGCAGCCCTCAGAAAGCTACCATATTACAACTGACGCTGATAACGTATCATGAGTTGCTTTAGTGAAAATGCCACAGCCATGACTGACAGAACAGAGAGAAAGAGAGAGAGAAAAAGAGAGAGAGAAACAGAGAGAGAGACCATTCTTAATCGTATTTCAGAGAGAGAGACAGACAGAGATCTGCTGAGAAGGCAGAAAAAAAAACGTTGGAATGGCGAGGCGTCCCACCGCAAGCGCCCATTTGGCCAAAGAGGAAACAGAATGGGTGACCCGCTGCTTTAGTCATAATCGAGGGAGACAAGATCGACCTGCACGCGGGCTCTCATTGCCTCCAATTTCACAGTGGGCCTGTGAGCCCCCGTCTGCACCCAGGCATTCTGCATGCTGCAAAAAAAATGCACAGCCCTCGACCGTGGTATAATTGCGAGGAAATAGTCTTCTCCCCTCAGCAGATTTTTAGTGGGGCTGGAAATAACAAACAATAAGGGAAAATCACATCTGCAGTGCATTCATAGGAAATGGTCCAAAAGACTCAATTTCCACACCTCCGATTTTTTTTCCCGCTTTCACTCTGCTATATAGAAATAGAAAGATAATGGGCACATCGCTTAATGCCGTGCTACTACGGACCTTAGCCCTTCTGGAATGTTCCTCCTAGTCTGTCACTTCCCTGTGGTTCACTTTTAGGTCACTTCTCTAAGAGGCCTAGATAGCACACACACTAAATAGTGCAGTCAACAACCGTGTCAGAGGACACTAAGCTGGACAAGACATTTTGACGTTGCCAGTGTGATTGTTCACACAGTGATAGGCAAAATAAAAAAAAAAACACTTGGTATGGTGAGAAACGCACAGGTGCAGTTCACTCTTCAGCAGCTCGTTCTATCACTGACGGATGCCACCGCACCATGGCAGCACGACGACGGGCATTCGCTAATGACGCCGTGCTGTGTGGCAGTGGCTCCCCCGTCGGTTGTTGCAATCTCCACCAACCTCTCACCACCTCCCCGTGCCCCCCCCCACCCCTCCAACCCCACCCCACCCCCCCGCAAAGCCCATCATTGAGACATGCCGCAGAGAGCGGTTCAATACGAGGGCCCCTCGCTAGTCAACATTTCACACAGATTGATACGCCTCTCCCCCACCGCGCTAGCGCGCTGCCGCGGACGCCCCGGTGACCTCACCTTGCTAGCGCGCGGATCAATACGGGCGCATTAAGGCAAAACAGAGAGAATCACCAGAGGAAACGCCGAGAGAGGCATCAAATGTTAACGCCACACTATAAAGCGGCTCGACGGGTAAAAAAACATGTCCAACGGGGGAAAAAACGGTGACAAATAGAATGAAACACAATATATCAAAAAACAAAACGATGAGAGAGGTTTGAGAGCTCTGATGTTCCCTGTTGCAGTGCAAATGCTTGGGCTTGTGTGGAGGTCAAGTTGAAGAGAATTTATATCTTTTAATTAACTCTCCGAAATTATTGCTATGCAAACATGGTGGGTCTCAGATAAAAGAACTCACCCATTGTGACTTTTTTGTGGCTTCTTCCATTATTGTCCTATGCAAAGTAGAGGACATGAAATAAATGAAGTGATGGTGAACCAAGCACTGAGGGCCAGTCTAAAAGGTTTTGGCACGCTTTAGAGAGTCTATCTCTTCTCCATATGGGCTGGCCAAAAGAAATGCAACTTTGATAAAGGGCAAGACTCGTACACCTTGTCTGTGCAAGGGGGGAGTCAAGAAGGTGGGCCGAAATTGCCTGAGAAAACAGACTGGCTCTCCACACGAGCGCTGGCAACAGGAGCTGAGTGATGTCTTTGCGATCCAAAATGATTTTGTACCAAAGCACACAAAAAAAACAGTTTGTCTAACTCGAGAACGTCACCTGATGACCGTCCTTGGTGAAACTACACCAGCCCCCCAGGTAGCGTCGCAGGGGCGACCGGACTCCCCGTTTGGCGCCGCGACCAAAGTGGCCTATTTCCCCCCACCGGATTTATTTATGTTTTCTGCAGTAATCAAATGTAATCTGTTAAAAAAGACCACGGGGGACCGTAAAGCCTCTACCGCGGCCATCAAAACACATCGAGTGAGAACTTTACCTCTAATTCAATTTTACAATCCTATAATGTTCTGTCACTCGGCGTCATATAAAAAGATAAATAAATGACTGACAGCCCTGTAAATATCTGGCAAGGGCTCGCAGGTGTTCCGTGAGGGTGACCACGGGAAAAAACCTCGGGCTCATCGAGATAGCCCATTGGCTGACAAGGCGCTGCCAACGAGTCGACACATTACAGCGAGGCCTTGGATCTGACAGAGGAACTTAATTAATATGTAGAATTTATTGATCAGAATACAGCTGGGAAATCATTCAGCATCCTCGGCCGCCTTTTAAACGTTAGGGAATAATAATTAAAAAAAAAAAAGAAGCAGAGAGGAAAAAATATTTCAAATGCACATGCAGTGAGTGGAGCTAGGTGGGTGGGTGGGGGTATATGGGGGGGGGGGGGGATTCTGAAACGTGAAAGAGAAATATGCAACGACGCGTCCAAAATAAATCGTGCAGCTTCAAATTCTGAAGGGCTGCGGGAGTTGAACCGTCCCACGCTTTAATGAAAAGCTGGAATTCAGAGACGCCCTCGTTTGCAGGCGTGCGGAAAATTGACCAACTTAATTAGCCACGGCCAGGAGCAATTAAAAGCGGGGCCCCGTTCGACTCGGAGCTCTGGCGCGTCGGCGAAAAAAAGAGAATCATCCGGGCGAGCGCCTTGACCCCGCCGAGACATTCCCCTCACAAAAACGGGAGCAGGGCAGGGGCAGGGGCAGGGGCAGGGGCGAGGGCGAGGGCGAGGGCGGGCGTGGGTGGGGGGTGGGGGGTGGGTTGGGTGCTGGGGGGGTTGTGGCAGAGCAAGGAGCAGTGGGAGTTTTCCCAGGTAATTTCCTTTTCATTATAACGGGCATAAAAGGCATTAGCAGTGAATGGCACTTCCTCTGTGAAGCTGACTGGTGAGCGCTGGTGTGGTGAACGCCGTGTTCCAGCAGACTGACTCTGAGAGAGAGAGGGAGAGAGGGAGAGAGAGGGAGAGAGAGAGAGAGGGAGAGAGAGAGAGGTAAAGAGAAGGAGGGAGAAAGAGAGAGAGAGAGGGAGAGAGAGAGGTAAAGAGAAGGAGGGAGAGAGAGGGAGAGATGGAGAGAGGAAGAGAGAGAGAGGGATAGAGAGAGAGAGGGATAGAGAGGGAGAGAGGGAGAGAGAGAGATGGAGAGCGAAAAGGGGGGAGAGAGAGAGAAAGAGGTGCTAAGAGAAACAGAAGGACCTCAGCTTGGTAGCGGTCCAACTCTCCTGCGGTACGTCAGCCTATACTGCAGTAGCACAAAGACTCTCTCCTCTCCACTCCTTTGCGTAGCTCTCCTCTCCTTTTGTGCACTCTGTAACTCTGCCCCCCTTCCTTTTCTTTCTTTCTTTCTTTCTTTCTGTCTTTCTTTCATTTCTTCTCCCTCTCTTTCTCTCTGTCATTTTTGTCTTTTCCGACCGGTTTTCATTGGAGGCAGACACAGAAACAAAAAAGCCCTGACTTGGCGAGGGTCCCTCCCAGCCAATAAAGATTGGCTCGGCCTTTTCTGCATGTCGCAGCACAGGTTTATTGTTGCTTTCCGCCGATTTTCAGGGCTCCTCCAGTCAGCCCGCGAAGAAAAGCCGGACTCATAAAGGAGAACAAGAACGCAGTGTTCAAAATGGGGGTGTGTGGGGGTTAGAATGTGGCTTGGTTGAGGGGGAGGAGGGGGGGGGGTGGGCACAGGGAAACAGGGGAAATGCTTGGGCAAAGGGAAGAAAGCAAGGGAGAGAGAAAGAGAGACCGAGTGAGAGAGAGAGAGAGAAAGAGAGAGGGAAAGGGAGGGCAAGCGAACACACTGCCACTGAGGATGTTTTGAAAACTTCGCTCCAAAGAGGGGCGGTTGAATGAGGCCACACGCTGTGATCCTGACAAACGCGAAGCAGTCTGACACCTCATCAGGCCAAGAGCCCGCAAACACCCCTCCCCCCCCCCACACCCCCTCGTCTCCCAAGGCAGAGAAAGAAGCGAGAATTAAGCCTTTAGTGCGCTCCACCAAAAACATTCCCAATCACTCCTCAATCATGTGCTAATCGGGCCGTCGCTGTCAGAGATAAAGCACCTATCCCAGAGACAGTGGATGTCTACCGGATGCGAAGCATTTCCCCTAGCTGTGAAATTTAAAGACAGCTATCTCAACGCTGTTGCTTTAAGGTGTGCTATTGCATTTTCCTCAGGCAAGACTGACAATACAAGCATAATAAATGCTAATTGCCGCACTGAAGGAGTGTTTTCGGGGGGAGAAAAAAGTATTGTTGCATATTCATCTTCTCTGCTTCTGTTTCTTCTTCAAATGCGAAGAGCCTGGTACAGTGCATCAATATTTACACAGAATGTGGGGGGTGCAAGTTTTTGAGAGCGAGCATATCATTTTCCACTTAGACGACGGAGCTTGCATCTCCCAGTAATGACCATATTTGTTTGTATTGTGCATCTGTGAAAAGAAACACACACACACACACACACACCAAACACACTTGACCATGGGCGGCTTTGTTTACCAATCAAATCTAGTCGTTTATGCCTTTTCCCCTGGCGTCACTTCAGAGGCTAAGCGAAAACAACTGACAGGTGAAAAAGGGGACACAAAAAAACACCTGGTCGTGGCGTTGCCCCAGAGACACCCCCGTTTCTCTCGAGCGCTCATCTCGACACCGCTCTTCAAAAAGAGCAATCTCATCTCGCTGAAAACATGGCACCAGTCACGACACATCAGCCGAGAGAGACCTTCAGGGACATGGCTCCCCCACGCAACGCGTTGGAATCAGAACGTGCGTGGAGGAGAATAGCCCTTTCATTACATTTAACATTTCAATCTTTGGGTGAACAAAAAAAAAAAAAGCCTTGTTTTTGAAAGCCTCACCAATTGTAGAGAAATAAGAACATAAAAAATATATTTAAAAAAAAAACTCATGCGCACAAAAATAGCATACCGCATATTGAGCAAGATCTGGAACATTCTTACAATGATAATACGAGTCCAGGAGTACATTTTCCCTCCATCTTGCACATGGTCACTCGGGAATAGCCCGTCCAAGTGTTCAACAATAGCAAGAGTAGGCGCAGACCATACCTGCAATATGGATCCCCCCCCCCCCCCTCTGCACTACTGTAACCACCACAGCTGCATCTGTGACTGCAGAGACCTGTTTGTCCTAAGGATCCAGAATAGTTCACAAAAAAAAACATATACTCAATACACAGACGTGACGTGGTGAGCAGGCACTGCAGCAATGCACACAGACACACACACACACACCGACTGCATTGGAAACATAAAGTCATATAATGCTTGTAGGCCACAAGGAAAAAATACTGACTTGTCATCATGATTGTTTAACACACTACAATTACATCATGGAGAGGTTGATGTTGTGATTGTGTGACTATTGGACTGCCACGTTCGGATGCACCCCGATGTAATGATGCGTTTGTTCCGCACTCATTTTTATAAGCAAGGTCACATATGCAGAAAAAAAATGCCTGTCATGTCTCAGCATGGGATTGAGCGTGCTGCACAGCCAAAAGCTTTGAGTTGCTCACACTAGAGTGGCTGAATTTTCCTTTTAATGAAATAAATAAAGAAATCTTCACCCGCCCCCACCACCCCCCGCTTGCGCCCACACACACGCACACAGACACACACGCACACAGACACACACACTCCACCCCCTCTCCCGTCGTGAAGGATTCCGTCGTTAATCCATGGGCAGCAATTACCCTAAAGTCAGACTGGATATTCAGTTGCGCTCATATATCTGTCATTATTCTAAAACCCTCTGGTGGCAAGACACTGTGAGGCATGCTGTGTCCATGCCTGCTGTCAATCAACAAAATTGATATCATTTTCTCCCCTTCTTTTTTTTTAAACTTCTCGCTCTCTCGCTCGCTCACCCGTGCATCTAGGGGACAGGCATCAAAACATTAAATGTAACATGTAATGGGAAATAATAATGCAAGAAGTAATGAATGAGTGTGGAGCTGCACTTGACAACTACACCCCTCTCTCCTCCTGTAGCTGTATTCCTGCGACGCGCTGCTTCCCTGCCGTGCGCTGCATAAAAAACATGGTACAGTCGAGATTATAGCATGACACACCGTGGAGGGAGAGAAGGAGAGAGAGAGAGAGAGAGAGAGAGAGAGAGAGAGAGAGAGAGAGAGAGAGAGAGAGGGAGAGAGAGAGAGGAGGCTGAGACAGTGAGCTTCAGGGTGAAGGTAGAAGAGCCTTGGGTAATTACAGTGAGCATGCAAGCTGCAGGATACTTTACTGAAAGGCAAATGATAGTCCGAATGCCATGTAAAGTATGTGCGTGTGTGTGTGTGTGTGTGTGTGTAGGGGGCGAAGCGATACTCACGAGGAGTGAAGTTTAAAGGCCTATTCAGATACACTTTCATGTGGTGTATGGCCACCGGGGTGCGTAGAGAGAGAGAGGAGAGAGAGAGAGAGAGAGAGAGAGAGAGAGAGAGAGAGAGAGAGAGAGAGAGAGAGAGAGAGAGGGATAGAGAGAGAGAGGAGGAGACGAGAGGCCGGGGGGGGCGCTCATGAATAACACATTCCTCTATAGAGCGCGTTTTAAGGGAAAGTGACTATTTAAAAGGATTCCAGGATTCAAAAAACTTTATTGTCTGTCACATGGTAACAGCACATTTTTTCCTGGGTTAGAGGCTCATAGGGATTTGGGTTAGAGAGAGCATAACACACACAAAAACATCCATAAATAATTAGATAAATGTGCTAAGCTGCAATTATCAGGTAGTGACAGTCTGTGTTTTTCTTGTTTACCATTCATATTGCAGTGGGAATGAAAGATTATTTGTAAGTTCTCTTTGTAGCCAGAGGTGCTCTGAGCCATCTGGCTGATGAGAGAAGCTAAAAGGAATAGTGGAGGGGGTGTGAAGGATCCTTCATGCTTTCTTTCTACTGCATAGCTGTGAAGGTCTGAGAGCTGGCTCGGAGAAGTATCGGTGATGTTGGCTGCCTGCTTGCTTATTCTTTGTGAGTTTTCTCCTTGCCTCTCTCTGTCAAGACGTACGCAACACTGAATGTGAGGACTGATTCAATTAGTGACTAGTATACCGCTGTTGAAATTTCCTGACTAACATTAAAACCTTTCAGGCTCCCGAGGTCTTTAGCTTTTTTTTTTTTAATATATCCCATCAGCATGTTGGGTGAAGGACAGACTGTGGTTGATCTCTGGGCCCACACACTTAAAGACCTCAACCTGTTCCATCACCTTCCCCTCCAACCTGAGAGGTTTGGAGAGGGGGGTATAAGGTGGGTGCCAGGTGTTCTGCACGTTGGTCTTGCTGATGTTCAATTCCAAAGTGCTCTGGACAGCCTGTGCATGGACAAGGAGAGCTCGTCATTCAGGTCAGGGCCACCAAGGCCTTCTCGTCAGTATTTGAAAAGAGATATTCCTGTTGCTGCAGGTGTTTTCATTAGTGTTTTTGAAGAAAAGGATGGGTGAGAACAGAAGACAGCCCTGTGGGACCCCAGTATTTAAAACAATGCTGATGGATTTAAGAGTGTGAGTCATGATTAAACGTGATTTAAAACTGTGAGTCATGCAAAATGACATTTACTTCACATAACTGCAAAATGCACCAGCTTTTAATGTGGATCGCAGTGGGTCTAGTCATTTGCAGCCACTTGCCCCCACTGCTTTATGGGTATTGTAGTAGGAAATCACATAGCAGGAATATTTCATGTGTTGCACTTGCCTCCTGGGCACAAAGGTAATTGTTATGCATTTCAGTATGTACACAGTCACATCATTTTAAAGTGTTAGTTCATCTAGTTAAGAGGATCCTGTTTATTGCTCTACAGCATGACTCTGTCCATCTCGGCAATCCCCACCGTCGGACATTATCAAAAGCAATTTCATTGTTATCAAAAAATAATATTACCTCAGGGCCTCCAGCCAAGCTGGAGTGCATACTAAACTCACTGTACAAACACAAACAATGGGGAGAAATACTTCTTCAGAGCTTACTCTTATTTTGACGTCCACACGGCAGCATTAGAGGTGTGATAATGAGACTGAACCGGCATGATAACAAAGCAGAATCTCAATGTAGGTGAACTGGAGAGAGAACTGTGTCAAGGAGGACCAATGTGGGCTTTTTTTGAGTTCTACACCGCATGGAAAGGAGCCATGCATGAGCTTAACGTTTCATTATAGAGCACTCGGAGAAATTAGATTGCCGTTGCCTAGCATCTCTTATTTATCTACTTACCTTTTAACTCACAAGTAATTGTTTCAACAATAGCAACCACAACGATCTCTACACCAGCTTTATCTTAATCTTGATTTACCTTTCTAAGAAATCGATTCTCCATCTTAGCGCGCTACCTGTGGTTTGTTTTGACACCATTCATTACCGCATGCACACTTTTGCGTGGCATTGCATTTGACTAATGCAATATATACAAAGTTATTACACGTCGGTTGCAAACAACACTTGTCCAAAGCTTAGCAACGGCCTCTCGAATATACACATATGTAAATTTATGCAAACGCATGCAAAGTGCTCCATTTTCCACAAGCCTGTTATCTTAAGATCAAAGGCGCATCCCCTGAAAGACAAGGGGGAGGCGACAGAACACTTCTCTCCGTGACAGTTCCACTGCAAAAGCACGCTGGCATTGAGAGGACATTACAATAATCTCATCGCCCGTTTTCTGATCAGCGGACCATTGCAAACCGTGGGAGCCGGGGCCTCGTTTAAATGCCGAGCCCATTCGCAGCCCACCTAGGAGTGCTTATTAACAATTAGATGTGATGTTGCGCGCATTAACCAAATCAGCAGTGTTCAAATGTCTCTTGCCGCTGCGCATGAATTTTGGCTCCTTTTTTTTTTTTTTTTTTTTCGCCTTTGGAGTGCTGCTGATGGTACCTCGGGAGGAGCTGGCAAGAAAGCGAGGAGTGAGATTTATCGGGGAGCTTCATCCTCGGGCAAACTGAAAGGAGAGTGTGAGGCTGAGGTGTGTGTGTGTGTGTGTGTGTGTGTGTGTGTTTGGGAGCGAAGGGGGACATTCACATGAGAGTTGCCACTGCATGGTCAGTGTCTGTCCATTGACTGCCTCATTTATAAAACAATCTCCCGTTTCCGCCAACAGACTAAAGGAGAGAGAGAGAGAGAGAGAGAGAGAGAGAGAGAGAGAAATAAATAGGAAGAAGAAGAAAGAGTGGGTAAGGAGAGAGAGAGAGAGAGAAAAAGAGGGGAAGAGGTAGAGGGAGCGCACACAGGAAACAGAGGAGGAGAGACAGAACCAGTCAGAGCCAGCGAAATCTGCAGAGGGTGTAACGAATTCACCCAGAATGGAATTGCGGCAGATTGTTGTTATGGAGTTAGACACCAGGGAAGGAAGCAGCCAACTAGTTGCCAGGGCTAAGTCTAATAAAAGAGAAACAGAGCGAGAGAACGCAGAAGAAGGAGGGGAGAGGAGGAGAGGGAAATCAGGAGGAGATTCACTCGTGCACTCAATATTGAATAATTAATGGAGTGGACCTCTAGCCTGAATCGGGTCTCCCACAAGTTTCTGTTACATCCTTTTGTGGTCTGCCGACGTTTGATGGTGTTGGCGCTGTCGCTAACGCTAACGACCGTTGGTCAACATTATATTTCACGCTATTGGATCAGCTCAATGTAAAAGCTGAGGATGACCACAGACATCGGGTAGCCTACATTGAGCTCCCTAAGACCTAGTGGTTTCCATGGCTTTGTCCTTGTGACTGAAATAACATGTGCAGCCATGGTATTGATCTGACGGCCATTTTCTCTTCCATCATTCTAACCACTAGCCATTGTTTGCTAATTGGTCCACCAGAAAAACCAGCCAAAGCTGAGAGTCTCAACTGATGGCTCCCCACATAATATCTGAGCAAAGACTGAGATGAAGAGATCTGCCAGCAAAATGCAAGTGGACCTCTGAGAGAGCAGTAGAGATTTGCAAACAGACGCAATATGATCTGGAGTACTCAGATAGCTCAGACTGGATTGTGGCACACCACTGCGTACATATGTTCCAGTCATATTTCTTCACTCTCCTGGGTTGTAATCCTCCTGGAGTGGCAATCAGATGTCACATTTATTTGCCATTAGGAAAAATCACTGCCATTCACTCAGAGTTCTCTGTGAGTGCAAATTCATCATTATAATTTATGCTAACTGCTAACTGGGACAATCACTTACAGTAACAAAGAACAGGTGCCAGGTCTACAGAAGAGACCTGCTTCATCCATGTACTTTACACTAAGTCCTGGCCTTCAACTACGTCCAGACATGCAATAGCTTTCAAACTAGAATTGTGTGTAAGGAGAATGACATTTACACAATGGGTTTTTTAAAGTAAAGGGCAAAGCAAGAGACCATTAAAGTTGGCTCAGCTTGAGTATTGACCAGCATCTTCCAGTTCTTATCATCAATGCAGGCCCACTGTGAT
Organism: Sardina pilchardus; assembly: GCF_963854185.1. NCBI lineage: Eukaryota > Metazoa > Chordata > Actinopteri > Clupeiformes > Clupeidae > Sardina > Sardina pilchardus. Next base: position 20,354,992 of record NC_085016.1, on the reverse strand, counting down.
CGATGTGGAGCTAATATTATATTCCGCTACAGCCCCTGCAACTCAAATTATGTCTGGAGGAGCCAACGCAGCAGGAAGTAATTGTATAATTGAGATGCCAATTGATCGATCCTTGATTAGTCCCTGAAGTTGATACAGTTGCTGAAGCCCTATTGTCAGCCTCGTCACAGTACAGCTGGATCTGAAGTGACACTTTTTGTGTGATCCCTTCGCCGATATGTCCTACATCCCATGTGGAATCTGAACATATCTACAAACTCAAATTAAAAAGGCTTGTTTTTTTTCTCTCACTCTCTCTCTCTCTTCCAAACTCCAATTTTAAAAGTAACGTAAAATGACCCTATGGGGGGCCAGTAAACCAACACAACCGCAGCATGTGGCAAAGGCGGCATGTATTTTTATTACACGCTACACCAGGGGAACTCCAGCATTAGCTTGTAATCCAATTCCTTTGTCAAGGCAAAAAAGGGAAACATTCCATTAGCCAGCGAAGACACTGCAGGTAGAAACATCAGAGTCCTGGAGAGGGGGGAATTAAGTCCACAAGAAGTATGGGAATAAGATCGCTGCTGGTAATTATTGCTTGAGCAGTGCCGTAGCCCTAGCCTTTGGGCATCTGTAACAATGCTGTAGCAATCAGCGCTAGCAGGCATCACTGTCAGAGCTTGATGCACTCAGAGACAGCCAGAGAGAGAGAGAGAGAGAGAGAGAGGTGGGATGAGAGAGAGAGAGAGAGAGAGAGAGAGAGAGAGAGAGACGAGAGCAGGACTACTACTCTCAGAGCACTGAAGCCTCTTACAGCCGTGCCTCAGCTCTCTGGCGTTATATGCCTGACGTACCAGATAGCAAGTCTGCGGATGAAAAAAAAAAAGACTTTCTGTACTGTACCTGCAGGATATTACTTCTCCTTGGCAAAGGTTTGATGGTTTGAGTGAGTGAGCAGCAGAAAAAGCGAGATATATAGATAGATATAGAAGGACGCAGAAGGGCCCTTGTGAGTTTCTACAACCCTCCTACATCTCCCAGATTTTTATTTTGGAGAAATCTTTTGCGACGGGTGTATATGTGTGCTGTTCTCTCCTGAAAGCTGGACAGGATTTTCTGCAATTAGGCGACAAGAAAGACAGTAATGGCCTCCTCCATGTCTCAATCCAATCCCTGTCGAAAGCTCATTATCAACAACACATATAATCCTGAAAATTGGCTACAAACGCCCGCCTGACTGTCGAAGGCACTCCTCAGAACATTCACAGGCTTGAATGATTCCGTATTTATCTTTCTTTTCTAAGGCGCATGGCTATGATCCCTGTTTTTTTTCTGTTGCCCTGGATGTGGGATTTCCCTGGCTAAATGAGCGTATCAGCAAGTCACAGGAAATAAACAAACCAAAATGTCGAGCCGACTGCGACACAATGCCCTGGCTCGTCTTTTAATCACTGGCTACTCATCCTCATTGTTTACCCGCAAGCCTTTGCCCCCGAAAAATCAATTGATACCAAATGTCTCGTCCAGATTTCAGACAGAAAGTGTTGCAAAACAAAACGGCAACAAAATGCACGCCACCAGCAATATCCAGGCTACATCAGCAGTATGCAAATTGAACTGAACAACATAATTTTAATCACCTTTTTACCTACGAACAACAAAACCAAAAGGGCATTTCAAATGTCCATTAGCGTAAACAAATGAGTGACCACTGCATAACCGCTCCTATTTTCAGGCTACAATTAGAATGTACTCTGAAATTAGAGTCTACTCGTTTACTCTTGATGCTGGCATCATGTAATTTTCAGATATACGCCATGTCAGGGGACACATTAGCAGCTTATAACAGCTTGGGAAATTACCAGTTTAAACGTGAAGTACATTAGATAACTGTGAACACATTGACGCAAAGATGGCAGCTGACTTTGCCAAGGATCCCAACCTCATCAGGGCCAGATCCGCGGTACGTTAAACAGCTGTCAGGCTCGTGAGTCTGACATACACACAACTGCCGAAGCCAACAGGCACCATGACGCAGCACAACACAATACCGAACAGGGAATCTGAAATTAGCACTGTCGTCAATCATCATAGAGCAACTCGATGGCATGGCAGAGGTTCACTGTGTCATTCTCATCTCCTCTCTGACATTTCGGATGGACACTGAGGACGTGGACTGATGGTGGCCTTAGTGGCTTAGAGATGGCTGAGACAGAGAGAGAAGACAAATGCATTAGTTTAATTAGTGTGGTGAGTGATCAATCACGGCTGTGTGCTTAATGAAACTGCACAAGTGTGTTTCAGTCATTTAGAGCCATTGTTCAGACTGAATGCTTTGAGGAGAAGTTAAGAAGGGCTTTTTTTGTCGTCTTTAATTTTGAAAAAGACCTCATTTTCAACCTCCAATCTGCTGGCACAAGAAAAAGTGTCCCTGCTGCTTCACATTCAAACTCTTTTCATTTTAATTACAATCAATGGCAACTTCAAGAAGACCGTTTCTCTGCCAAAATAGCAACCCACAGACCATTATTAATGCTCCTATTATTCAACTTCACGCTATTTTTTTCTGTGAGGAAGATACGGCACAAACTGTAGAAAGTGCACAATAGTTGTTTTGTTTTTTTCGTCATGACACAACTCAACTCTACCGAGGCTATAAAGTGCTGCATCTCTACCGACGAGGAGGAGGGCAGGAGAGCAGGAGAGGTGTGCTAATCTTGCACATCATAGTCATGCCCACACAGAAGACACACCAAAAAGGTACCTGTGCGGTATACTCGGTACTCTTGGGGGGAGGGAGGTTAAACAGGTCGCAGCTTCCCGTGATTTAGCCAATGATTAACTACACACGAGGTCTCCGCTCATGGGTGCGCCACTTGTCAAGTGAGTGCAGTGAATTGTAGCCCGCTGATGACAGGTCAACACAGATGACAAAGCACCACTGCCAGGGGAAACTAACCTGGTCTGAACAGAGACAGCCAACAGAACGGGGGAGAAAAACAAAACAATCCAATGTATAAAGGACCGGAGGAGGGGGGAAAAAAGAGTCTGAAAAGAGACAGTCCTGGATGCCAAGCAGTAGGATTGTCAGAGAACATTTCGAAACCCAACGTTGGAAACACATTTGAGGCTTTGGCGAATAAGCCACGAGGGAAGGAGCGGGGCAGGACTGATGAGGGATGCTCTCTCGCACCACAACAGGCCTCGCGCCTGACACTCATCACAGGGTTTTAAATGTTCCGAGACACGGGCCTGTCATGTCCTGTCAGTCTCGGGCTATTTCCCCCCCAATCATTCTTCAGGGCAGATCCCGCATCATGAGGAACCTTGGGAGCACAAACGTTGCCAAAGGCAGAGAATGAGAAATGAGAGAGAGAGAGGGGGGGGGGGGGGGAGGAAGAGGGAAGATGAGAGAGAAAAAGACAAATTTCAATATTGATTATCAGATGTGGAGACCGGACCTCAACATCTGTTGTGCATTCCATGCTTACAGCTAGGCTGTCTAGCAAAAAATGTCAAATCATCTGGCCTAAGTGTGCCAACGATGATTTCCTGTCAAAGTCCAGAGAAAGAAGAAGGCAATTTATGGGTGCACTCTCTGTAAAAAGAGATCAAACGACTACTGAGATTGGCCATGGTTACTTCCATTTTCCAGGAACAATGAAACAAACCACACAAAAAATCATGTCAAGCTAATGAGAATTATGAACTTCCAAAGGCAAAATATCAGTGAATCACTACAATTTGTTTTTAAACTTTTGTGGTGAAGGCTGGAAAAGCTATTAAAAGAATAATCAATCAGTAGGAGTGTAGTTTAAATAGCAAACTGGGGAATTCATTTAAGCATTTCATATATGGACATACAACATCAAATACCCATACATCAAGTCGAAATGATGACAGCTCGCTACTCTGCTATATATCACTGGCAAAAGATAATGACATGCACAGAATCCACATGCAAGCTTAGCCAGGAGCTAGATTGGTCTCGGAAATTATATGTTGGGGAAAGTGTTTATCTTCAAAGACCTGATGGTGGTCTAAAAGGCTAATAACTGGCCAGTTTCAAGTTTACAGATAATCTTTGCCATCTTGTTATTGCCATCCCAGTAGAGCTGTTGTCTGCCAATTTACCATGGTCTCAGTCATGTAATGCTATTACAAAGCCGCAAGCAGACCCTGGGGAGCAGCCGCGGGTAATAAATCTCCACATTGATCACCTTTTTGCAGCAGGGAGGCAGCGTGAGCGTCTCTTCCTCTATCTCTCTGTCCATCTCGTCTTCTCTCTCTCTCTCTCTCTCTCTCTCTCTGACTCTCTCTCTCTTTCTCTCCCACACACACACACACACACACACACACACACACACAGTAAATAGACTGTAATACAGAAGCACCTCAAATTCTCCTCTCCTACAAATGATATCCCTCTACAGCCATCTCTCTCTCTCTCTCTCTCTCTCTCTCTTTAGGTTCTGGCAGCCATCTGGGTGAGGGGCAAGGGGAATAGTACACTCTTAATGACTGGTGTCCAGAGGAAAAATACTAGTCCATGCTTAGCCAACAATTTAATTTCCAATATCATGTGCCATTGATCAATCTCTCCCTCGGTAAGACCACAAAGCTGTTAGAATGATCCCTCAACATGAAAAGCGAGGCTGTGTGCATGTGTGTGTGTGTGTGTGTGTGTGTGTGTGTGTGTGTGTGTGTGTGTGTGTGTGTGTGTGTGTGTGTGTGTGTGTGTGTGTGTGTGTGTGTGTGTGTGTGAGGGAGGTGGAGAGACAGGAAAACAAGCATGTTTGCACGTGTAACCATTGCTCAGCGAAGACATGTGGCTCCAAGCCAAACAGCTGGATTATCGCTTTTTCAAATGATCCTGAGTACTAATTATTATCATCACGATCATCATCATCATCATCACCACCACCGTCATGAGGGGCAGCCAGCTCAAGGAGTCAGAAGCGAAGCCTGATCAATACACTGTAATGGCCATTTAAGAACACTAAACACGGGCTTTGAGAGGACAAAAACATGCAATTCTACCATCACAGCACAGGAAATACTCTTGCCTCTTATTCCGTCAGATGAGAGGGTCAATGAAACCGAGAGGAGAGCAGAGAGAGAATGGAGGCAGCAAGGCGTCAGTATGCAGATGGAACTGAGGGTAGATTATGCCTTGCGGAGGGGGGAATCAATACCACAACTGGTTGGAAATTGAAGGAATTGACCCAGGGGGGGAATCTAATTATAAATTAATTTGCGGAATAGATCCCCAGCTTGAAAACTGGCGCGCGCAAATTTTATTTGTTCCAATTGTGTCGCCATATGCTCGCAAACAGCGAGTCCCCCCCCCCCCCCCGCAGCGCCCAGCCGCGCCAGACATGCCGCCTCGCCGAGAGGACGGGCGCCGCTGACGTCGTGCCGAGGCCCGGGAAAGAAACTCGGGGGCCACTCGGGGGGTGCGGCGCGGGAGCGGCCCCCGCTCCGGCCCGGATCCGTTTCAGAGCGGCGTGCCGACTAAGTACCTCTGTGGCTAACTATTTACCCGATAAATCGAGGCGTACCCTGCAAGCCTTTCCCTGTTTCATTTTCATTATTAATGTATTATTCATTGACGCATGCCCCCTCGCCGCTGTAGGTAATTTCATGGGAGCGTTGCGAACATAAATATTCTGTATGGTTGACTTCAAAACCCCAATTCAATGCCTCTGGCACAGCGCTCACAGCTACCGCCGAGGTGCTCGCAAACGCACAACAGCAATACTGCATTGTCCTCTCTCTCTCTCTCTCACTCACTCTCTCTCTCTCTCTCTCTCTCTCTCTCTCTCTCTCTCTCTCTCTCTCTCTCTCTCTCTCACTCACTCACTCTCTCTCTCACTCACTCTCTGTCTACATCTCTCTATCTGTCTCTCTCTCTCTCCCTCTTTCTCTCTCACTCACTCGCTCTCTGTCTACGTCTCTCTGTCTACGTCTCTCTCTCTCTCCCTCTCTCTCACTCTCCCTGAGCTCGTTCAGTGTGACTGCCATGCACGCTGCAGGCCCGTACTCTGCAAGGGCACCTCACCTCGCCCGTGCGGGCTCAACCTCCCCTTGTCGCTCGCTGACAGTTCAGCGCCATATTTAACATCCTTTAATATCAATTACAAAGTCAAGTGAACAGCCGTAATTGAATTTGTGTGGTGCTGACATCCCTTGTTAGAACTCACTGTCGTCGCCAATTAAAGGCCTCTTCGTTTTATTGGTCAATCTGTGAGTGGCCACGTTCAGGTCCGAGGCGGTAGCGGCTCGCCCTGTCTGGGGCTGATGAACTAGTTGTGACATCCTCTCCCTCCGACTCTTTAAAAGTCAGCCGAGCCGGAGATTTTAAAAGGATGTCGGAAAAACTCTAGCTACTGTTTCCGACTGAAAACAAGAGACTGCGCTCTATCTCTCTCTCTGTCCTTCTCTCTCTCTTTCTCTCTCTATTTCTCTCTTTCTCACACACACACACACACACATGCACATACACACCAACAACAAAGCACATAACCATATAAGCACTTCAGTAACGAAATACACTTTGAAACTGTATATGTCAACTCAAACTTAACAGATTTGAAACAGTCTAATGGGAACTGCCGGCTCACTTGCGCTGCTAGCTGCTTTGTAAAGATCACTCAATCAGCTTTGATAAAGTGGGAACTATAAGCGATGCCATTATCCTCCACTGGCAAACACTATTTGCTCGGAGTGAATAAATTCTGCATGTGGGAGAGGGGTATGTGGGGAGCAGCTGTCAATCACCGGGCGCCACGGCAACGCTCTGAATGTCAACTCAACGTTTAAAAAAAACAAAACAAACCCTGGAAAAAAAAATGTTAGTTTGTGTTTCAATTAGAGGACTTCACAGTAGCCTATGTTTAAAACAGCCAACAAAAACAAAACAAAAACAAGAAAAAGATTATCGCACTGGGTGGTCCATCAGTTCAGAGCACATGGCAATGTGCACTGACAAAAAATAATTAAATAAACGCAATTAAATTATTACAGCATTCATTGTTGCTTTCTTCTCTATATTTGCTGGTATGTGCCTTTGTACCACACACATGACAGAACATAATTTGTCACAGAGACCTAATCAAGTCTGCAGATGAATTTGCCCTAAAGAAATCTCTTTTTGGGGGGGGGGGGGGGGGGGGGAGCGGTGCTTTTAAGAATATCCAGCCTGTCATCTTTGACGTGCAACCATGTGATCTTTGACCTTCCCAGCATGAGGGGTCATGTAATCTGAATTTATCGCCATCACTGTCATGGGATTTGAGGGAACGAAGCTAAGGAAATCCTCGCTGATGGCAACACGTGTGATATTCATGAAGTAATCAGTGTGAGCCAACAAAGAAACACCAATATCAAATACTACGAGTGACTGATGTTGGCAGTATAATACCCTTTTACATCAATGACAACCTAATTGAATTTTCTGAAGAATCGTCTTTCCACTTACATTTATTAGATAAAATTAGCATTGACTGGATTTGAAGATGAGAAAAACAGTCTGACCCCCAACCCTCAATACGCAGCGCACATACTCTTATAATTAACTTCTCACTTAAAACACAGTGTGGTTCAAAACTGGAAGAAAAATGAATTGGGATTTTTTTTTAACGAAAAAAAAAAAAGAAAAGTTTGCACCACCTTGAGCCCTATGAAGTCAGGCGAATCAGGATGTTCCTGTGAAGATTTTGGGGAAATAAGATGGCTGCCAAGTGAGATGAATGCCTACCTATTGTGTTTGCGTTCAGACGGAGAAATACAATGAAGAAAAAAGAGACCGGGGACTCAGCAAGCAGCAGTGTGGTTCATCAACCATTGTGTGAATATCAATGTTCATTGGATTCCATTCAAAAATTTCGCGACAGTTTATCACTCAGTATGGTAATGGCAAGTTGCATTAGCAGAATGCCACAACTTCCGATGTTCATCATTCAACATGCTTCTGAGCCAATCTCTCCTTCCAATCACATTGTGAGACCTGAAAAATGCCATTGTTCAGACAAGAAGGGTCGCAATTAGCGTGCAAGACCAAAAACACAAAAATGTTCATTATAACTTGAAAATCCCCATCTTACGTACATGCTTCCTTTTACATTTTTTGTTGCAGATCTAAAGTAAACTCAAAGGTGACATATAGTGAACTTGTTACGCTTCGAGTCAATATTTCAGACAGAAACCGTTCCAGCTCTAAAGCATGGAAATATTCTTTTTGCAACATCTCTTGATCAAAAGGAATGGAGCAAATAAACCAAAAAGCGGGGAAATAAGGTCAAAGAAGGAAATCAAAAAGTTATCCCGTCCTGTTTCACAGGAAATGTGAGGGGAAAGGGAAACAGATAGAATGAGGGGAATATAGCCTCGTGGCGGTGTCAAACTTATCTCATTCTCTTTCATCGCGGTCATTTTATCTGCCGTTACCTGCCGTTACGGTGCCACACAAAACCTTCACAGATACCCCTTGGAGCACTCGTCAGGCTCCATCTCTGAAAGGGTGTATCCTAAAGCGAAGTAAACACGCTGCACTCAGCTGATAACGTTGCCATGCACGTAGCCTACTGTACATACATACAAACATACATCTCCATTCTCACTGAGGAAGCGATCGTATAGCCCATAAGCCATCGCGCCGCACCTACGGCACGGACTCGTCAAACGCTCGTCATCTGTGACCGTTCCCCTCCATTTTTTTTTCGCCCCTCTCCTTTGACGCGCCCAGCATTTGCTGCATTAGTAAAATTATAATTGCTCTCTCCGGTCAGCCATTTCGTCCATATCAGCAGGCAGGACGTCTGACAGGGGCAGACAGGTGAGAGGGCCGGGAAGGAAGGGGGCCCCTTTTCACGAGCCACGTCGAGCCCGGAGGGAACTGTGTGCTGATGACAGTTATGAGAAGCCATGATCAGCAACACGAGCAGTGCCACCACCACCACCACCACCACCACCACCACCATCACACTCGTTCCTTTCAGCCAATAAAAATTCATCGGGAAGGGGAGGACTTTGATAGGGGAATTATGAATACACACAACGCAAGGTTGTGATGTATTAAAAATTCATCGTATGGCTACGTGCCCCCCCACCCCACGCATAATAATATGGAAGCAGATTGGCAAATCAATGTAGAGCGATGTGATGGATTGAGTTGTGTAGGTAGACTACTGTACAGCACCGTCGCCATAAGCCACACGAGGCTTTCACTGGATGCGGAACCTAAGATAAGAATAAGACCCAGGGGGATAGAGCTTCTGCGGATATCACCATCAAAGAGAATCAGCATACAGAAGGCAGTGGATATGGTCCATAAATATGGGTGCATGATGAACCTTAGTACCATGAGATTCTAGAGGTAGGAAAGTCTGTGACTAAATGTAGGGTATAGATTCTATACTATTCAGAGTATTCGGATCTGGTTAAATACCTAAAAGGAATGAATGAAGGATTTAATGAATTTGTGAATGTACAATTTCCTAACATATAATCTGCAATATGAATAAACGGACAAAATAAACAAGCACGGTCAAATATCCTCCCTGCCGGAGATTCGCAGAGAGGCGAGGTGATTTATGGAGAAGCCGTGGCCGGCCCTCTAATAGGCGTCGGAGAACAATAGAGAGCGATCTGGACCAGCCGGAGTGGGGGGTTCCATTTATTACGGGCCAACTTTTGCCAATCCCTTTCCCCGCCCGGGCTGCCATGCCGCCGCCAACCACCTGGGAGCACGCCCAAGGGAGCGCGGACAAAGAAAACAGAGTTAAGCCCAGCTAGCGCCCACAGCTAAAGCATGTTGTCCAACCTGCCCAGGAGTTGTGGAGGATGGGGGGTTGGATGGAGGGGGGGGGGGGAGGATAATAACGCGAGCAGGGAAATAAAAAAAAAAGTCAAGCACATGTGCCTTCCGTTTTGGACTTTGTGTCGCAGTTCTTTTTCTCACAGAACTAAGGAGAATGATGGTTTTTTTTGTATCTTTAATACATAAGCTCCAGTGAGTACCTCTACGTCCTGCTGTCTACTGGGGCCTGTTAACGACAGATCAGCCTCCTGAATGGGTCCCACGGTACACAGGAGGAGGAGAGGGCAAAAAACGCCAGCATTTGATTAATGGGTTACATGCTTTCCTGACCTTTCTCTCTCATTTTTTACAGGGAGTAAATACCATAAAAGGTCACCCAATGACCCAAGAGTGATTGAATCTACATGGTGGCACATATGGATGGTTGTCGGTGGTCCTTTTAATAACCTATAGACATCCACGAGTGGCCTTGGAACAAACAGAGTCAATTGAATTGCAGCAAATTGCATCTATTTATATGAGCTTTCCATCTGCCATACAATGTTGTTTCCTCTTAAAATGCCTCAGAACACTTGACCTTTGACAAAAGCAAACTACGTCCATTTAAAACATCTTTTTTGATACTAATATATGGATATTATTAATGCATTCTCCATGTGAGCCCCCGTGAGGTCAACCAACGGGGTGAAGCGTTTGGCTGCTCCTCCAAGACTCTGCAGTCGCTTTTCCTTCCCCACATCCAATGCGTCAGTGCACCACCTTCAATGTGTCTTCCCCCACCCCGCTCCACACACACTCACACACACACACTCACACACTCACACACACGCGCGCGCCCCACGTTAACTGTGTTCCCACGCGACACATCCAATATGCCACCCCGTGGCTTCCCGCTGCTGCAGATTAGAGCTGATAATGGCGGCGTGGTAGGGCCCCGTTCCACGTGAGGAGAGGGGCCATCTGTCCCCCCGGCGGGGGCTCCGGCCACCTCTCTGTACCTCTCTGCTCCGGGCCATTACCAAGACTAGGACGAGGAGGGGGACGAGGAAGAGGAGGAGGAGGAGGAGGAGGAGGAGGAGAGGCCTAGGGTGCTTCGTGTTGTTGCTGTCAACGGCGAAGGCTGCGGCACGGTTAGACTAAAAAGCAGAAGCTCAGGCTGGCAACGTTTTCTATTTTTGCAGCAGAAGCATTTGGCCACACGTTTTAGTGGAGGGGAACGGGAATCAATTAGCCAAGCGAGGGTGACCTACTTTAACAACAAACGCGCTGCAAAAAAGGCTACCTTAGGGACGGTCAGATTCATCAAAAACATCTTCCTTCCACTCTCATTCCTCTACATGAATCTCTATTTGAAATCCGAATTTAACAAGACTATCTATCTATCTATCTAATGTATGTATCTATCTATCTATCTAATGTATCTATCTATCTATCTACAGATGTAAATAGATAAATAAGCAGATAGACTGTCTATCTGTAGATAGAGAGATAAATAAACAGACACATAAAAAGATGGATAGACAGACAGATATAACAGGACCAGTAGCCGTTAGCCCAACAGTCTGTCAGGTGGAGATGGAGTGTAGAGACACACACCACCTGAATCAGATCCTCCTCTGCTGCAGCTGGTCAGTCTTCCTAACCCCCTCATCCCCCCCCCCATCGCACCACCTCTCTCTCCACCCTCCACTTATTCGTCCACTGCCCACTCAACCACCCCCTACACCTGCCCCTCCACCACCCTCTCCACGCCAGCAGACAGGCTAATATCCCTGTCTGTCTATCTGTCTGTCTGTTTGTCTGTCTGTCTGTCTATCTCTGCTGCAGACTCTCTCTCTCTCTCTCTCTTTCTCTCCCCCCTCCCTCCCTGTCTCTCCCTCGCTCTCTCTGTCTCTGTCTCTATCTCTCTCTCTCACACACACACACACACACACACACACACACACACACACACAGTCACCCGGGAATAAAAAGGTGTCCGCCGGGCTTCAGCGGCCATTACAGAAAGTCACACATTAGGTGGAGGGAGGTGGAGGAGGCCAGACGCCCATGGGTGTGTGTCCGAAAGATGAGCTTCTCCAACGGGCTTGTTTGTCAGTGTCACTGGGTGGGCAGACACCTTGTCTGACTAATGTGCTAACCTTGATTTGTTTTATTTTCCTTTCTGCCTTTTTTTTTTTGAATGCATGAATGCTCAGAAATGCTTTTTGAAACCTCCTGCTCGTGCTTATACCCCAAACAAAGCACAGCCGAAGAAGAAATGATTGAAATTTTATTGCCACTACAATCCATTGATAGCAAAAGCTTGAAATACCTAACACAGCGAAGTTCACATAATTCTGCAGAGCCCATACAAAACACAGTAGATTAACAAACCAATGTTTGCCGAGCTGTGGATTCACATGAATACAAAACATCAGTTTGAGAAAGAATCTCTGTTGATCTTGTTTTTGGTACACTGATTCTGGATCAGTTCCGGACATAGAGCTCAGACCAAAACAGGGGTCTAAGAAAACACTTCAGGGGTGAAAGGCAAGTGGTACCCGCTCAATTGCACTGGTCACAGCGCAGTACAGCAGAGCACAGCAGAGCAGAGCCGCCTTACCTGATCCTCTCTTTGACACCACTTTCAAGCTCCTGATGACAGTAGCGTAGAGCAGGATCTGGAGAGGGATGGGAGCTTTCATTTTTCACCTGTCCTTGGGTCCTGGAGAGGGACACAAATAGAGAGAGAGAGAGAGAGAGAGAGAGAGAAGGAGGGAGAAGGAGGGAGAGGGAGGGGAGAGAGAGAAGGAGAGAGTCAAACAGGTGTCAGGAGTTCGACACGGCTGACCAAACAGCTGTCCTCTCACTGAGGCAGAGAGTTCAGACAATTTCAAAGAGAGAGACGAGCCAGGTGACCATCCTATACAAAAGAGCATGAGTCAGCAGAAAAAAGGGAGACAGGTCGAAATGAAATTATTTTCTTGAAAATGACATGGCAGATCAGGTTTAAAGCAGTATAAGGTTAGATATCCACAGCTATCGCATTGTCACTTTGCTGTTTAATTCTTAACTATTCACTTGGCTGTGCTGTAATATCTTCTGCAAAATATTCGACGGAATTTCTGAAAGCCCATGTCGTCATGTCAGTCCACAAACCACATATGCATGCCAGTCTAAATGTAACTGTGATGAGATCATTCCATATCTATGGACGTATGTAGGATGCAGAAATAGGGATGACCCAACATGGCCTTAACAATGCTGCCCATTCATGCAGGCTTTGCAGCATGTTGTTGCTGCCCACTACGGAAAGATCAAAGGGTCATTTTTATAACCAAGTGCACAGACTGGAGAAATAACGTCAATCTAAAATTACTCTCATCTCCAAATGCCCAAATGAAGTTGCCATTGTGAGAGATGAACTCCGAATTAGACTGCTGAGTACAGAAACCAGACAGAAAAAAGGATGTCCTTGCGAAGCTCTTATGACGTGAGCTTGACGCAGCTGTAGAGTATGTGGATAGGATTAACACTTCCAGCGTCAGTATATGTTCAGCGATACGTCTCTCTTTCGCTCCCTCTCTCCTTTTCTCCCGTTTTTTTTCTCCGCATGTATTGTTCCTAACTGCACACATATGCCAGCAATAAAATTACAATTTCTGTTACTAGTTCCAGTCATTCTTCCAGGAATGTTTGTCGACTGCCAAAAAGCATTCGGGTGGGAAACAATGCCAGGGATTCTCGGCTCTTTTGTACCGCAGTGAGCCTTCATGGCTCATCTGCCAGTGTGTGTGTCGCCGTATTTTTTCTCTCCACTTCTGTTCAAGCTTATCGCCCTCCACCCACACGCACGCCCAACAGCCCACATGGCGGAGGGGAGGGTCAGGATGTGTCATTTGGCTTGCTGGGCACACGCTGGTGATGTTCAGCCCTGCGCGCTCATTGTCTGCCGACAGCCATGTGGCGCAAGTCATTTTCTAGAGGTAAAAACAAAAGCAGCATTTGCGCTAGGCTAGGCTAAGCTAGTGCCTGCTAGCCCGCCTGCCTGCCCACCTGCATTTGCAGTGAGTGAGGCCTTGTAAGAGTGTATGACTGACAAACATGTGACAGGGGTTGTTCTGTCATGAAATCCACTACCCCCCCCTTCCCCAACTGTCACAACCACCACTAGCTATCCCCTCCCCATCGAGAACGGGCAAAATCGGACTAAGGCACATTCGCCCCTTGGAGACGTGAAAGGGCCGTTTGAGAAAAGGCCTGTCACCTTAATTGACACGTCCACCACCATGTTGAAAAACTTCGACTTGACATTTCATTTTGACAAAGGGGTCCACACACGATGTGGAGTGTGAAGGGTGGGTGTGAGGGGGAGGCCTTCAAGAGGAGAAGGGGGGGGGGGGGGGTCTTTCCCTTGTTAAGACATAAGAGAAAGCCCAAAGAGATGGTGGCAAGGCCACTCCGAGCTGGCAGTTCCCCAAAACATGACGCCATTCTAACCATCACACCACCACCCCCATCACCATCACCACCCCCACACTCCTACAAAAAGTCCTCTGTGAGTGGGCCATTGTGTGTCTTCACTAATAATGTGGCACAACACAGCCACACACACAGACACACACACACACACACACACACACACACACACACACACACACACACACAGACACAGACACACTCATACACACACACACAGACACACACGCACCTCATCTCTAACACACGAGTGCAAAACTTACACTGTCCTAATTAGCCCTCGCTTTCCCTCAGCCTCTCGTCTGAGCTCTAAACATTGCGCACAGTGTGGCTTCCTCCAGTCGCCTCATCTCCCTCCCTCGGACACATCTATAAACAATTACGTGTGGCTCTGTGGCTTCACAACAGTCTAATTATAATGAGGGAGACCTGAAGTCAGCCACAGCCGTACAAAAGGTTCTCACAGGTACCAAGTAGATGCATTCATCCCCCCCGGGTGAAGTGTTTTGAAAATGACATAACCATTGAAACAACATGTTAGCCTGCATTCAACATAACAAGCATGGCTAACACACAGAGGTCGTGTAATGTGGAAAACATGTATCTAAAAAATATTCCTATATACTAGAGGATTAACAAGGAAGGCTATGAATTCAAAAGCTCACAAGCCCTACTTCAGTATGAATATTCAGGGCGACATTCTGTTGTTTCCAAGGAAACAGATCTTGCTGGTAATTGTAAAGATGGTGCAAGGATTGGCAAGTTACAGTAGTTCTGAAAGCGCAGCTATATTTGAACAGAAGGTCGTTGCAACGGGAAAAAAACAGACCTTATACAGATTTGTTTTTTTTTGCGCTAGCATTGGAGATACTGAGAACTGTTTGCCTCGATACTGAAGGCGCTTACTTCAGTTGAGACAAAAAGACACAGAGACAGAGACATGAGAGAAATCAGTAATACGACAAATTAAGTTTTAATCACAACCATGTTTGGGAGCAATTATCCACAGAAATGGTGTCGAAAAGAAGTAGGAAGACACATACAGACAACTATACAGCCAACCTTCCCTGACGGACAACAAAACATCTCCGACGTGTAAATTGTGATACCATTCAGGAAGAGCCAAAATCATTTGCTTGCTGGCACATACGGTGCACACACTTAAATCATTACGCCGCACAACACAGAAGCACTGCCTCCAGGATTCACTAGTCCGTGGTGCCAGCAAATCAGCAATCCGTTGATGGTCTATAACCATGAAATAAAGAGCATTCGCCATAATCTCTCTCCCTCTCTTGGCTACAACAAGAGGAAACCCTCTACACACATGCACGCACACGCACACGCACACGCACACACACACACACACACACACACACACACACACACACACACACACACACACACACACACACACACACACACACACACACACACACACACATACATACTGTACACCTTGAGAATGTATTCTCAAGTCTATATGTCTTTTTTTTTGTTTTTTACATGTCTAAATCACATTGTCTACTATGGTCAGATTATTGTCTCTCCCCAAACTTATCTTGTGCACCCGCTCACCCCACCCCCAACACACACACACACACACACACACACACACACACACACACACACACACACACACACACACACACACACACACACACACACACACACACACACACACACACACACACACACACACACACACACACAACTTGTATTTTCTCTCCCTTTGAATTAAAGAAATTCAGTTATCCAGACTGAGAGACGACCACTTTCCCAACGGGAGCCCAAATGTAGAGCTTCATCCCCCCTTTTCTTCCTCCTTTCCCTCTTTCTCTCTTCCCTCCCTCTATCCATCTTTACCCTAGCCACCACACATACACACACACACACACACACACACACACACACACACACACACACACACACACACACACACACACACACACACACACACACACACACACACACACACACACACACACACACACACACACACACACACACACACACCAATCCCACAACCACCACCGGCCCTCGACAGAGCTGGGTGAAAAATTGATGTGGCCGTTGCCTTGGCGAGTTATTAACATTTCTATTTGTGAGAAACTGCTCCATGTAGCTTCAACACACACACACACACACACAAACCATAGTGTGTGCTCTCACATACACACTCACGTGTATATAATATATATATATATATATATATATATTAAATTATATATATATATATATATACACCCACGCTGAATCCCAAGCCTGTGTGCTGAATTATTCTGTTTCAGCTGATCGCATCCAGTGACCAAGAGGCTGCCGAGGAGCCCGCAAGTCATGGCTGATGGTGGGGAATGGGTTGAGAAATGATCGCTTCAAAACAGGTCATCTATTTGAACATTAACAGCCAATGAAAAGAACTACGGACAGACCCCCTCCCCCTCTCACTCTCTCCCTCCTCTCTCTCTCTTTCTCTCTCTCAGTCTCCCTCCTTCTCGCTGTTTTTGTGGCAAATTGTTATGTCACAATATCACACAACGCATGTACAGTAAAGCTCTGGAGAATTAATCACTGTGAGTTCCAAGGATGAGGTGTGTGTAGTACTCTGTGTGTGTGTGCATGTGTGTGTCTCTGTGTGTGTGTGTGTGTGTTCAAGTGCTAGTGTTCAAAGCGAAAACGATGCCAAAACACTTACAGAGAGTAAAAATGCTTACTGATTCCAATATATCCATCACATCCCCCCGTGTGTAACTTCCAGGAACACCTTGGCTGGCTAATTGCGCCGACATGTTTTAGTAGGGAGCCTCTCACACATGAGAAACGCTCATGCGAAGCCCGTTGGCAGGCAGTCAACTGTGCATCATCATCACACCTCCACCTACCTCCAACATGCTCTCAAAACTTTCAAGACATCCATATTTAGAATGTGCCTACATCATATACCCATGAAGGGTTTCCTCGCTGCGCCAAAACCTGGTGGGTTATAAAGCTTCTTCAGGAGTACATACTGGGTCATGTTGAGTTAGCTCAATAAATATGCACTCTACAAAATGTGTTATTTTAAAAAAAGAAAATTGTCACAAATTATTTTCACAGCCTTTGTTTAGACAACGTTTGCCCAATATTTGCTATTTAATAAAAATATGATTTATTGAACGTTTCAAAAGCATTCTACTACAACCCATTGCACAGTGGAAACAGGGGCCCAGGGCTAGTCAGAGGTCCCTGCTGCTTTTGCTATGCCACCCCCCCTTCATGGCGCTAAGCCATGCAATGCGTCAGCTCTGTCCAGACAGAGGGAGTCCAGTTGGGCTGTTGTTGGTGAGCGATGCGTGCCACTGGCTTACTTTATTGGGTCCAATCTATTCACACCAGTGGTGCGCTCTATCCCGCCCACTGGGGGAGAATGGCTGTGTTTGTGTGTGTGTGTGTGTGTGTGTGTGTGTGTGTGTGTGTGTGTGTGTGTGTGTGTGCCCACATGTCAGGTGGGGGCTGGTGGTCAGTATTGTCGTCTGTGGTAACGCTAGCTGGAGACCTCCGGCTGGTTTCCCATGCCTCTCCTCACTGTTCATTTTGCTCAGTCACCTGGAGACTACCCAGCCCGCTCCTCATTCACACATGGTGGCTCCGGACACACTCCAGTGAATCAAAGATCACAGACTCGTCCCCCCCCACCCCCCCTTTTTCTTTCTCTTTTTCTCCTCCTCCTCATTTTCCTTTGTTCTTTGTTTCTTTTCTTTCCGCTAACACCGCCGTTGACGCAGACCCCAACATGCAAGCTCTTGTCCTTGTTTCGCATGGCGCGCCACTGTGACAGTCACAGCAGCTGAGGCTCTCCGGTCTCCTGTTGAGCCTGACGCCCGGGTGTCCCTGGAGCATCTCAGTGCACACATTTAAAAGCACTGATGGCCAGCGCCACACCGCCTCTGGTGACCGGTCACTGGTGAGACAAGAAGGACCGCGTGCCTTTGATCCAAAGTAGGACGACAACAACAAAAAGCTAAACACAACACATGACCTGCTCTCACCCCCAAAACCTTATTTCCTGTCAGACTGAAACACTTCAAGCACCATGAGCAATGTAAAAGCCATGAGAGAGTTCGCCATACCTTCACAGACATCAAGTTCAAAGACATTCAAAGTTTTCTCAGACCCAACTGTCTACAATTAAATTGTCCATCACCATATTGTAAGAGACACGGATAAAAGGTAAGTACTGTTACAGCATGAAGCATTTTCATGAAGAGAAATAGCAGGCTTTACAAAAGCTCACAGACAACAATTAAAGAAAGAGGTTTCAACACCATTTCTCAAATGTGCTATTTAAGTGATGGTAGAGATGTTCTCTTGCCATTTCTCCCTCAAAAATAAGACTTCAAGTACTTGCAATGACCCATGTTATTATTTTTTTTCAAAACCCTTTCAAATACCTCGATTTATTTTTCTCAAAATAACAGTTCACAAGTTCAAGGATTTCAAGGATCTGGGGAGCCCTGTAAGAGTTTGAAGTCAATATCAAATGTTGAAATTAATGTTTTTCAGCACAGTGTATCTTATAACATTATGGGACCAGTCACTGTACAAAATCTCAAGCATGAATGAACATAAATCCTATATTTAGAAAAGACTCATGTTCCTCTTCCTACAAATGTTTTCAAAAAACATCTTAGTGTCCTTAAATTGAAATTTGGCTCGGCTTAGCTTGGAGGCACTGAATCGGAGGGGGGAAAAAAAACATGAAATGTCTGCACTTAACACATGTGCACTGTCTACTTCCTCTTTCCCCAGAATATCCCGAAATGGACAATTATTTCCTTTTCTAATGTCCCCCATGTCTCAGATCGATTGTGCGCTTCACTGCCGAAGGTCACGCAGCGCAAGCACTGATGAGGACCAGCTATCTCTGGCATTCAGCCCCTCAGAGGGTTGACACAACTCCTGTAAGTCCAGGAGAAAAAAAAGAGAGAAGCTCCCCTCGTGTTAAGGCAATCATTCTCTCAATTTGAGAGATTTGCCGGTAATTGCGGGCCCCCACACTGTAGCCGCGGCGGTCAGAAAAACTCGCCCCAAACACACACTGGGAACTCTTTTTGATGGACAGCCTTGACCTTCAGCTGGACAGTCTTCTGAAATAGTGCAGTAGGAATGCAGTTCAGCGGCACTGACACTGACCTGTAAGGCTCCAATCCCTCAAGTGAGACAGATATGAATAGGGATTTCCATTTTTACAATAACATCCCTTTTGTGCTCTTCTTGGACCAAAAAGTTGAAAAATCAAACACTGGCCAATCTACAAGATTCAACATTCATCCAGCCTCCCTGTGGTTGTCAGCCTGGTCTTTGTAGCACCCTTCTGAGACTATTTTAGCTTTAACCTTGAGTGATTTACCAGCAAAGACCTTTTAGAGGTACAAATTACCTCATTGTTAGCAGAGGTAGGTAGTCTTTTTCACACAGGGGGGTCTCTTCAAGGATCCTTCAGCTTTTTAAAGCACCATAAGTCCCATCAGAGATGCCCAGTACGACACTGATATGGGATCAGTATCGCGATAGGATTACCTCCCAACACAAGCACACATTTGTCCACCAAAACAGCCGCCACCACCACAATCAGTTTCCGTCGGGGCCACCCAATCTTAAACGCGTAACAGCTGTCGAAGGAGGATGGAGGTAGCCTGGCACGCCCTCCCAGTGACGCAACGCCTTCAGGCTTTTGCTGCTGGTCTGGTCAACTGCTCATTGAGAAGGATTTCTGAGTTCCCGAAATCTGCGGAACTGCCCCCTTTGGTCGAGAACCAATCAACTTTGAGCAGATCCAACGGCTCTGGGTAGAGGCGTGTTCAAGGCAGAGGAAAGAGTGTTGTTATTGGTTTAAACTCGGCAAACCGCTTTCTGACATCTACCAGTAGCAAATCGAGGCACTTAAAGGAGGCGGGTCAACCAGCGCTTGCAAGAAACCATGTTAGCACAGACTGTTGGTCAGACTAAAGTCTCGCAGAGCCTTTGAAAGTCGATGGTAATCAGGCTAGGATGGAGGGTAATCCATACCCTGTCCAATAGCTGCTGCATATCAATTACAGTACAGCCCTGCTCACGTGTGATGGGATTTGATTGGATTAAATCTTTCAATTTGTATTAGGGCGACGGCGGCGGCGGCGAAGGTTTCCGCATCTACCATTGCACTCAGCGGTTACAGAGGACATCAGAGCTTGCCATCAACAGTATCCTCCTCATTGCAATGCTGATTCACAATCCACTTCAGCGGAGATTACAGGCTGTAGCCCAGGTGCCAGAGCCTTATCGCCCACACTAAGTTTAGTTACAGTAGCTACCATCATTTCTCCTCCGTGTGGCTGAAAAGACACTCTCTCTCTCTCTCTCTCTCTCTCTCTCTCTCTCTCTCTCTCTCTCTCTCTCTCTCTCTCTCTCTCTCTCTCTCACTCTCTCTCTGGCTCTCCAGATGGAGGCAACACAAAATACACACGCGTTTGTACGTATGCTAGCGAGCACACACACACACACACACACACACACACACACACACACACACACACACACACACACACACACATACTATGCCCTTCTGCTTTCATACACAAACACACAGAAACACAGAAACACAGAAACACACACACACACACAAACTGATCTCTGAACTCCATTCATTTTGCTATTTTTCTCACGGAAGGTGCAAACTAGTTATGTAGCCATGCTCACATACAAAAACACAAACATACTATCACACACCTACACACACCTACGCTTGTACGCGTGTGATACACTTCCTCTGACATGCACAAATATAAAATAACCAATGCAAGAGCATATTTCTGCTCTTACACATGTCCATAAAAACACAATCTACCCCCTCTATATATCTGACTCAGACACACACATACACACATACACATGCACACACACACACAAACATACGCACAAGTGCACGCACACACACACAGCACACACACGCACGCACACACACGCGCGCACACACACACAACACACATACACACTCACATTCACATTCACACTCACACTCACACTCACACTCACACTCACACTCACACTCACACACACACACACACACACACACGCACACACACACACACACGCACACAGGCCTGCTCTCACCCTGTATCCAGATCAGTTTCCCTTCCCCGCTCGCTGGGCCTGCCGGCTGAGGCTGTGTGTTCAGGCGGCTGACACCAGGCGTGCTGAAATAAAAATGAAACCGGCGCGGGGCGGGCTCTGATTCCATATTCAGCACGGACACTCCGGCCCACTCCTACCTCCAGCGAGAGTCCAGCGAGGGAGAGGAAGAGGGAGAGTGAGAGGAAGAGGAGGAGGAGGAGGAGGGGGGGAGCGGTGGTTGGTAGGCCACAGCTGTAGCTCTGCTCTCACTCGTGAGCGCCAGGCATGTGTGTGGAGAGACAAAGGCAGGAATACAAATCCCACTAAAGAGAGATAAAGAGAGATGGAGAGACACAGAGAGGGGCAGAGGAAGAGAGAGAGAGAGAGAGATGGAGAGACACAGAGGGGAGGAGGAAGAGAGAGAGAGATGGAGAGACACAGAGGGGAAGAGGAAGAGACAGAAAGAGAGAGAGAGTGAGCAGGGAAAGTGAGAGTGAGTGAGTGAGAGAGAGAGAGGGACAGGCTGGACTGGAGAGAGTGCTAGAGAGAGGGATAGAGAGAATAGAAAGATAAGTGGAGAGAGTAAGGAAAAGTAGGTGACAGAGGTAGAGATAGAGCGAGAGAGAGAGGGAGAGGGAGAGAGAGAGGGAGAGAGAGAGAGAGAGAGCGAGAGAGCTGGACAAACAGGGAGGCTGGAGCGTTTTGGGAGTGAGCGAGCGACTGAATAGGACAGAGGCCCAGTTATCGCCGTCAAGATGCCAACTGCATCCTTAATAAAAGATAAGTTATTTGCTGCCCCACTCCGCTCCCCACCAACAACACCCCCTCTAAACACACACCGTAGTATTGGAATTCCAGCCCTGAATAATTCAGTTGACACCAGCCTTTATGTTCTATTATTTCCTCTTGTTGAGGTCGGTATCCTACAGGAAAATGACATTGCCTGTGCATTTTCATTCTGTGGGAAAAGCAGGTAAACGTCTCCAGGGTTCACCTCTCTATCTGTCTCTTTCCGAGTTGTTTACTATGCAGGTCACACATGGATCAAGACAAAAAAAAAGAGCTTTCTCCTCTATTTTCTGTCTACAGGTATTTTGGTTTTAAGGACAGGCAATTACCACATACAGCCACCTCATGCAAACATGCCACGTCTCGCTGTTCTATTGTTGCTTTTCCTGAAAACAGCAAAAACAGAAAACCTGATACACCGGAAATTTAAGGAAATCTCTCTCACTCATTCTCTCACTCACTCTCACTCTCTCTCTCTCTTCCTCTCTCTCCTCACACATATTCTAAATAAGGACCCCTTTGACACACCAAGGAAGCATTCCCTCTATTCAGCCAGCCAGTGCACTCTAGTATTGCTGATGGAAACCATTACTATATCATATGCAAATTAACCGGTGACCTTGGCTTTTCCACGGCGCCTCGATAAATCTTGCATTTAGCAACAACCTAATTTTGCAGCCTAGAAAAAATTAGCATCGCAAACACATAAGAATTCTTTTCGAGAGCGAATTAGCCGAGCAAAATCAAATAAGAAATAAAAAATACACTACAACATACTAAAGGAAAGGCTGCGGCCCGAGCCAAAATGTTCAATTAAAGCCCGCATAAATTAACACAAATCAACTGCGGAGTCTGTCTGTCTCTGGACCGGGTGCAGCCAGGAGCTTTTTCTTCGCGTCCAGACTGACAGCGGGGAACCGGGTCCTTCAGAGCCCACAGAGGAGAGTTTTTCTTCCGCTCACGAGGGAGCATGTGCCCCTTTTGTGTCCATGCCAAGTTCTTGATTGCTCATTTAGAAATGAAGAACAAAAGTGTTTGTACCTTGAGCAGCGAGGGTTATGGACTAACTCCTTCCTGCCATGTTAGCACAAAGTCCTCTTTGTGAGCGCTGTGATTGCAAAGTTTGTTCTACTCGGTTGAAATCTAGGTAGCTGAACCTTGGTAAAGTACTGCTATGATACAGCTGTAACTGTTGTGTATCTCTATTTTAGTGACATTAACAGGTAAACTAGTTTTGGGGTGACAATGGGTAAAAGCACACCAGCAGGGTATTCCCAGCGCCACAATCGTGATATGGATGTGTCAGCTGTATCCTGTAATCCGTCCATTTGAATAAAACAAGAAACATTGTAAGCCAGCCCAAGCATACTGTAGGTATGGAGGACATGTTCATTTTGAATAATATTAGGCCAATCATTCTATACAGAAATGTGCTGACGAAATGTAATCTACACTTTAACTGTAATGTGATTATGGGAATTTAAACAGTGTTAGCTAATGCCTTAGGCCAGACTACCTCTGCTTTACAGCGAAATCTGGGTCTAATTAGTTTACCATCTGTAGCTATAATAAGACTATTTTTTTTGTTCGATACGGCTGCTACGGCAGCTAATGTATTGTGATTGATGATATTAAAATTTGCTCTTAATCAGCGAAATACAGCTAAAACAATAAGAGCAATAATCAAGATCTCACTGCTCCAGAAATCACTAAAATGCACACAGGCCCCTATACAGGTTCCTATAGATGCATTCAAACGCACTGATTGAATTAAACAACAGAATTGACCCCCTATTTACTGCAACACGGTGGCGCCCAGCAGAAATCTATAGCCTGCGATGCTCAAACTAGGACAAAGGGGCCCTAATTAGGTGAGGAGCAACAATGTGTTGCATGTGTTGCAAATAACCAATGCCCCTCCACCATCTCCCCCCCCCCCCCCCTTGCACTCTCCTCTCTACTGTCTCCTCCACATTATTGCCCCTGCAGGTCCAGCAACAAGGCCTTCTTATTCAAATTAGCCCTTTTCACGCGGCGCAAAACGGGGCTTCTGGTCTCCTATGGAGAGGGGCTGGATGCCCATTGACTCATTAGTGAGAGGTGACGGAGAGGTGTGCCGAACAGTCACACGCAGGTAGGGCCAGCCGGGGGTGCATGCGTGTGTGCGTGTGTGTGTGTGTGTGTGTGTGGAGGGGGGAGAGTGCTACCGCGATGATTTATACCCGACCCAGTCCGAGCACAGCTGCGTTATTCCTTCATCCATCAACATGCAGGAGCTAAATCTGGGAGAACTTAAAGACATCGGTTACCGAACCATGAAACGCACTTCCACTCCCACTGTTATTACAGACGATGTGCGCGCTGATGACTGTGGGAGATTGCATTTGTGCGCATGGTGAATAATTGCAAATCAGCCTTGTT
This sequence comes from Sardina pilchardus, assembly GCF_963854185.1. Taxonomy (NCBI): domain Eukaryota; kingdom Metazoa; phylum Chordata; class Actinopteri; order Clupeiformes; family Clupeidae; genus Sardina; species Sardina pilchardus. Next base: position 20,330,385 of record NC_085016.1, on the reverse strand, counting down.
ACAACAGGGGGGGAGCCGTCACCATTAAGGCAATGGCGGCTTGTACAATAGCGACATGCATCGCAATAAGCCACTGCCATAGCATATGGTCAACAACAGGCACTTCTGCCTTGGACGTTTGGGCTGGACATAAGTGTGCAGGGCAGTTTGGAACTGGAGCTAGGTGCCTGCACTTAATATAATGAGGCAAGAAAGGCTTTGCATGAGAAAGAGACGTTCAAGAGAACCAGAGAGGAAGGTGTCGTGGTGTTGGGGGAAGCCACCTACAGTGTCTGTGACTGAGATCTGATTGACATGTCAGATTGTCCCCGTCTTTATTAACTGATGAATAAATCAGCATCCTAAAGAAAATCATTTGGACACACATATACACACACACACACACACACACACACACACACACACACACACACACACACACACACACACACACAAACACACACACACACACACACACACACAATGAGAGACAGAAGGAGAGATAGTGAGTCACACTATCATAAATAAAAGATAAAATAAATAAATAATCTCTCCAACTAAATCAACACAAGCTGAAATTGGGTGCTCCACTCCTCTCCACCCAGGATCCTTTGCCATGGCTTAATCAACCAAATTGCACTGTAACAACAATGCAGTCATGTGACAGTCCCTTGGGTCTGGTCCCGAGGGCCCACAGGCTGAATCTCTACCCCAGCAACCTGGCAGCCAGGGTAATTGAAAAATAAAACACACACACACACACACACACATACACACACACACACACACACACACACACACACACACACAGTCACTCTCTCTCACACACACACACACACACACACACACACACACACACACACACACACACACACAGAATACACAGATATACGACGAGAAAATCCAAACCTCCATAGAGAACGGATGTCGGAAAGAAGATCGGAACGCACACCACGAAAAACAAAAATGTGACATGAATCCTATCAGAGCCGGCAGAGAAATGTAAAAAGAAAAGGATCTGCCAGATGGATTCAAGGAGGAAGGCGAGAGGAAAAAACGACAAAAAAGCCACTGTTTTGAGAGGACTGCAGCAGTGTACAACACTACGCACCGGTGACTCCAACCAAACCGCATCTGACAGTGCTCCATGACATGTAGGACTGGCTCCGCACTGCATGACTGCATGGACCAAGGTGGCAGGAAATAGTGATGTTACTGCTCCGGTAAGCCACAGGGCCAGAGACAAATGCTGAGCGGAGCGCTACGTCCATGACAGTCCGGAGTCAGTAAGCCAGATGCTAGTGGAGGGTGAGGAGGGGGGTGTACAGTTAATCCTTTAGCCATCCTCTAACCAGCAATATGAAAATAGACACATTACTGTAAGACAGCAACGAATTAACCAGCTCACATTGTTTTCCGAGAACTATATCAGATCATGTATGAAAGCTTACACTAAAAGCCCAGCTTGTGTGTGTTGGGGTCAAATGCTAAATGCTTCCACATCCAATCCCAAGTCTGTTTTCCTGTTTTGATGTATGTGTGTGTGTGTGTGTATATGTATATATACAGTATGTATGTATGTATGTATGTGTGTATATATATATATATAGTATATACAGTATATGTATATACATATATACATACACACACACACACACACACACACACATAGTAGCATCAAAAAATAAGACAGCTGCACTACACCTTGACCTTTTTTGGTCCATGAACAATAACTTTCCGCAAACAACATGCAAACAACATAATGGCACTCAGCAGCAGTTCTAAAATTGGCTCTGTGACGGGGAAAACCTTTCCCACGTGGAGATTGATCTGGTTTCTCCGAGGAGCACAGCAGTCGCCCCCACCCTCCCCTGCCGAGCTGACAGACAAAGGCGAGGACAGCAAGCCCTCATTCCCATCCTCTGGGCAGTGACGGGCAGCAACAGAAGCCAGACTCCCCAGGCTCTGTTCCTCAGACCGTCCATAAATCAGTCCCTACCGCGAGGCCTCGTCTCACCGAGGGATGGGCACCCAGGGTGGCACCCCTGAAGGAGAGGAGCGAGCCGTATGCCAACACGGCCTTGTGGGTAGTCTGTTTACCCATTATCAGTCTTATCACAACTATCACACAAAGAGAAAAGGGAATAAAAACATGCACACGACAGTGAATGAGGAGAAATAAAATACAAAACAGAAAATCACGTTCGTGCTTTGCAGCCATTGCACGGAGGATGAAAAGACGACCCTGTGCGAGAGTCGCCGAATTCCGAATTCGACGCTCCACGGTCACACGGCTCAAGCCTTTGTCAGGCACTTCCTGTTTCGGGGGCAGAAGGCAGCTCTGGTCATCTCTGAATAATGTCTGCGGCAGGCCCTGCCTCGGCCCCCAGCTGATACAACAATAAATCCAAGGTCTCGTTCTGAAAGCTGCCGCTGGAGAGGGAAGGAGGGAAGGAGGTTTATCTCTGTTGTGATGTACTGTGAATCACATTGGGAACCTTCATGAATGAGTAACCAGAACAGGGAGTAAGAGCAGAGCATACACTGGGAGAGAGAGAGAGAGAGAGAGAGAGAGAGAGAGAGAGTGTGAGAGAGAGAGTGAGAGAGAGAGAGAGAAGAGAGATATACTTTATTGTTGAGGTAAGAGGGGGAACATATCTCAAATGGATTCCATCCTTTCTCTTTTCATCCTTTTTCGTTCACTTTTTTATGAGTATGTTTTTTTTTTTTCCGTCTCCTTTCAGGTGCCGGCATGGAAAAAAACATCCCGAAACACATCAACTTCATTTCTTAAAAGGGGGGGGGGGTGCTGTGTGAAGGGGATCACCCGCAAACAATCAGGTAGTGGAGGGGAAGCTTTAAGAACGAGAACAGAAACAGGGATGGGATGGAAATTTCATCATCCTACTGTGACAGTCCTGTTGGGCTCGCTACACCTCTCTGACAAAACATCACATTCAGCTATGCTTTTCCAGCCTCAAGCACAAACACACACAGAGCCACACACACACACACAGTGCCACCCACACACCCAAACACACACACACACACACACACACACACACACACACACACACACACACACACACACACACAAAGACATACACACACACACAAAGACATACACACCAATTTGATTACACCTTTGAATGCAATTTCATCTGGGGAGTAGGACAACACTTTCATCGCTTCAATCTTTATTTCTGTGCGTGTAACAATTGACCACTGTTTCATCTGCCACCCCCTTGGGACGATCCCATATGCTTCCAGGGCCACAATATAAACTGACAGTTGGAGAATGATTCCATTACATCTCATATGTTGCCACATTAGCTTGCTTCTGTTATGACAGTCCTGCCAAAACTGGAGTTGCTGCGCGAGGTGCCAAACATTGGCTTAGACGTGAACAACACCAAATGCTGCACGTACCGCAGATTTCCACATTTATAAAGTCTGTCCCCTGTGGAATGGTTCATCTCTCCCTAATTATTCCCTGCCATCAGACGCGCTTGTGAGAAAGAATGAGACATGAGAGAGAGAGAGAGAGAAGCTATAAACTAGAGAATACGAACGAACATGGACCATGGAGGTTAGTTCATCCTTCCTTTAGCCATCCTCTCACTAGCAATATGACAATAAACACATTAAGACACATTAAGAGTGGGCATTTAAACTTGAGATGCCGAAGATGTTTTCATCTTTCGAAGAAAAGAAAAAGGAGAGCGAGAGGATCCCTAACGCCTCCATAAAATGAGAATGTGCACTTTGCTCTGAATGATAGCCGGTCTGAGAGCCAGGGGCCACAGATGAAAAAGAGCCCTATTTTCACTCTGTTTTTCCCTCTTGTACAAAGCAATCGCTCTCTGATAGTTTGCATTATCCTGGCAATTTCTGCCCCGGCGTAAGTCTACAAGCTCCATGGCAAACTCCCGGGCCATGGGGTTTGGCTCTCTCCGGCTGGCTACGCTCTGTTTGAGCAGCGTTGGCTTCCACTGCCGGCTATCACTCCAGACTGTAATCTGCACCACCTATCCAAAAGATTACAGTAGCCATTATGTAATGTTGTGTAATGCTGTCAGCATTTTAATGTAGCTCAAATGGAGAGCGACAGAGAGAGAGAGAGAGAGAGAGAGAGCAGAAAGTGAAGTCCCTTGTTACAGCTTCTCCCGTATCAACAAGATTTTCATAATGGCCCATACCTAACTTCACTTAAATAGTTAAATATCTACAGTTCTCAGTTCCAGCTTAACCAGCGGCATTATTTTTCCAAGTGGCCAGCAATGTGAAATATCTTACAGGAAGATCGCTACATCTCACCTGTTGGCAACATTGACGGAGCTCGTAATGAATAAGCCTTATCACGGTAATAATGAGAAGGCATCATTAACGGAGATACAATGCCGGGTGTCAATTGAATACTATGAGGGTAGACATAAAGCTTGAGACGATGGAGCACTTAACGTCCACAGCTCCGCTAATGAAGATAAACACTAGAAATATTAGCAAGCTAATTTAGCAAAAGAAAGGGACAGGGTATAATTTGGCCAGCCCCCTCAATATTGACATATGGTAGAAAGCCACTGCAAGGTCTGTCCCTCATATTGAGCAGCTGTGCACAGGCACACTACTTTGAATAGATATTTCCAGATTGTTAGGCTTGCCAACGCCTCCACAAGCAGACCAAAAATTAGTACGGGGAGGTGCAGAGCGAGAAAACGACACAAATATCACTCGCTTTCCAATGTCCTAACTGCCTCCCCACACACAACCAACATGAACCACTGAAAACAAATGGGTATGTGTCAGATCAATGTCTAGTGATTACTTTAATACTGCTCGGTGATGAAAAATGTCACTCGGTGGAAATAGACCAAAATCTCATTTTCCACGGGATTGGATTTTTCAAAGATTTATTTTCCCGGCCATGTCTCCTTTGCATCCCATTGACGACACACACATACATTTATTGGGGTATCAGAAGACACGTGAGGGAAGAGGGGAGGGCTGTTTGATGCATAACAAATGAGAAATTCATTTACTAAAACCATCAACTCTTCCAAGCCTCCCATTTCAGAGGGGGTCTCATCAGCTGAGGATTAAAAAAAAATGCCTTCAGAGGCAAAAATGCCTTCATCTGATTTAGAGTCTCTAAGCTTGTTGTTGTGTCATGCTAGCGACGGCGTGCCCAGGCTGCACTTGGTGAGTGAAATGGCACAGCCACCATCCACTCTCGCAATAATTACCAACATAATAGGGATGATAAAAATGCCTGTGAAGGACCCTCCAGAGCAGACACATCGTCACACAAATCCTCCCCCAATTAGACTTCCTTATTCTGAAATGTATGTGGGCTTCATATAGTGTGAAACAATGACTAGGAGAGAGATGGGGGGAGGGGGGCGGATGTTGGCAACCACCTGATTGTGAAGAAGGTTAATTGACTCCTTCATTCATAGCATGGAGAGGACAGAGGACTGTTGTCTGGATGTGTGCGTCCCAGAGTAAGGAGGCTGACATCTGCTTGAAAATTAAATGTATCTATCAGCTGGAGGGTGACAAGCGTCCATGCCTGTTTACATTGTGTACCGAGGCTCGGTCTGGTCTCAAGAGAGGCCTTCTGGAGCACGGAGCACAATGGTCTTATGGCCTCCACGAAACGGCCAGAACTTTTAACATCTGTGGGCTGCTGAGATCGTAAAGAAAAGAAGAACAGCGCCAACACAAAGCAAGCAAACTGAACTCTGAAACAAAACAAAAGCGAAACAGCAACAAACAACAAACGAAAGAAAAAAAAACCTCCCCGGGCTTGGGGTGAACTTGCTGAGGGTTACTGGCGAAACAGTGTGTTCGCAAGCAGGCCTGGGGGAGCTGAACAGCCTGGCCCGAGCACCAAAGGCGACCAAGCTGTTGTTTTAGCGGGCCATGTCCCCCCAGCATATTCTTCACATTATGCTGTCCCTTCCGCATCCTCTCGCCCGCACTGTAGCCAAAGCTGTTTCACCGCATAACAATTACTGGAGCCAATAAAACAGTCAAAAATGAAATTTTCCCCCAATTAGTCTTTCTAATGATCTGTATGTAAATAAACTCATTAGGCTACATTATCAGAGATGGCCGCCCTCACATTCTTGCATTTTAATGAAATTGAAATGGATTTTTTTCCCCTTTCCCTCTCCCCCTCGTCAGCCTTGTTGTAATGTAGCATTACCCTTAATAAAAGCCCCTGAATGTGAATATTAATGACAAATCAATGGGCTGTAACTTTTTGAGCCCTACCTCTCCCTATCGACTGCTTTTAGGCTCACGTGAGGTGGTTCTTCACCACTGCTGTTTGCACAATTGATCGCTTTTGATGAAGATAGGGTGGTTCCTTTTGGGGTACCGTAGAAGCAAAGAAAGAGAAAAGAAGAGCTATGGATTAGAAATCAATACAACTAATGCCATTGGTTTCCTTTCTTGGAGGCACAGGCACACGGCAGCCTATGGAGAATATCCAAGCCAGCATCAGGGGAGTCTAATACGGTTTGCTCTGCTATGCTACTGCTCTCTTGTCCTCCAAGCAAGAGTGGTCAAATTAAAGACACAATGTTGACAGACATGCTGACATTACGGTCCATAAAACCAATATTAGGTTGACATTTTGGCCAAATAATGTCATCCATTAGCTCCATTATCCATTATCATAGCTAATTAGTATCAGAAAACCTGTGCTGGACTGAAAGAAAGGCCTATGTCTCTAAATCAACAGCAAAGATAAAGTGACATCTATCAGCAGATGCACATCACCTGGACTGTGAGTTGCTCACTCACACACTGAGTGTGTTCAAAGCACCAGACCCTCAGGAACTTTAAATTACACCCTGACATACCTTTGCATGACTCATGTGCATCAGCGAGAGAATGAAATTGGATGGTCTCTTTTACTTATATCATTAGACTGGCTCCAATCAACCTGTACTCAGAGATGTTGATATACAGTAGGCTAAATACGTCTTCAGGAGCTCTTGCAAACCAGCATAAATTCCCGTGTTACTGCGGACGTAATGAAATACAGTGCTGTAGCCTGTTAGCATTTGGTCCACGACTTACAGCGTTGCATAGGCTTACAGTGGCTTAATTATTATAGCCATAATAAATGTTGAAACGGCGGATACTGAAACTGCTCAGCTTTGGTTCAGTGCGATACCAGTTGAGAACCCCAAAGGCCACACCGTGGTTGCTGCAACTTCACATTACCATGACGCGACTGAAACCATCCACCCACCCTGCATGCTCTGAACACTTAGCCGCTCACTGTTCTGATAGGAGACTGTGACATAATGGCGAGGCTCTACTCCTCGATGATAGTGGACTACATAGACAAATAAAGACGTTTGTCACAATGAAATAGTGACAAGCCAACGGTTTAGCCAGCTGTCTCCCTATCAGTGAAACTCTTCAACTGACTCTTTGCAGTCACCGATGTTAATATCCGTATGCCTTAACTGATAAAGGTGTCGGTGTGACTCCACTATGCTTCAGTAATACAGAATGAGTCAGTTGTGTCTGTTGAAAGTTTACCGGCAAAGCGTTTTATCTCCACTTAACCACTCAGTCAGGTCACCGCTGCAAACACCCCCGCCCCCCCTCTCACTGTCTCTCACACACACACACACACACACACACACACACACACACACACACACACACACACACACACACACACACACACACACACACACACACACACATCCATAGAAAAGCACACACCTTCCCGGTCCCCCACTCTCACCAAAGGACGCAACTATTGCACTTGGTAGCCCAATTTGCTGCATCTTAAGATATGCTCAGGCTCAACTCAAATAAGCCTCACACAGCACGCAACTTCAGACTGCAGTGATTCTCAACAATCCTATAAACAAATAAATATATACACAACCGTATGAATTCAAACTGCGCTTTACGAACTGCCTACCTATCACACTGACACACATACACGCACACAAACGCACATAGCCTACACACACACACACACACACACACGCACACACACACACACACACACACACACGCACGAACACACGAACGAACACACAAACGAACACAAACCTGAACCATTTTACTAGCATGTTTGAGCCACACAACCACATAATCTGAAACATCTCAACATACCGCACTGATCAGCGGGGCAGTATTTACCATAGACGCTGTCAAGACATCTACAGCACGCTAACACTACCAACGAATTTGTCTGTGGCATATTGAATAGCGGAAGAATGATGAAACGGCGCGTTTGATCTACTGAAAAATCAAGAACAAAAATATTGGAATTCATGTCAAAGCAATAGCCTACCCAATGAGAGAAAATATTCTGTATCCTCTCTATATTTGGCTGGAGCTCACAGCAACTTGGGAGCCGATGCAGAGGATCATGATAGACTGTCAGTAAATGTGCCCAAAGAGCTCGTTTTAATTGCCATAGATTAGCCCACAAGTCATGCAATTCACCGAGAATCCTAGCGCAAAATAAAACTGTTGCAATTCATGCCATTTGTATCAAACCATTTAGGATACTGTCGATATATACGAAGTAAACTTTATATGAAACGACGAAGGCACAAAAGCAGTGGAAGAAGTAGGCTACCAAAAAAATGTCTTACCCCTAAAAGCTTCCAAGACGATCCGATTCCGCTGTCACTGAAGACCAGAAGATGTTAGCATCACAACAACTGATCAGCTTCGAGAAATGGCTTTTCCACGTCTTCACTCGTACAAATGAAAAACTGAATAGTGATCAGAAATCCCATTCACCCAACAGCCAAGTTATGAAGCGGGTGGTTTAATCCGAACCAAATATGCACATTGTCTGCACTGAAGATGTGATTGACAAGGTGCAGTGGCTTACTTTCAATTACATATGATGCCCGAGAAAATTGAATTATGTCCGGGAAATTGAAAAAAATTCAGATAATTTGAAGGACAGAACAAACATCAGTTAAGTCTGGCTTTTCTCAGATCAGAATTGAAGATCACGAATCCTCCAAACCTTCGCGGCAATGCCACCATTCCCAATACACGTGCGCTCTTCAGAAATCGGCACCGCAGAAAGGACAGACAGCTATGTATATTTCACAAGTATTCTGTATTGCCACATCCGACGGGTCTTCCCTCCAGAGTGCTGCTATGTGCACACTCGCAGCCCCGGCGGCTTATGGCACGCCTGCTTGGTCCTAGAGCCCGCACAGTGTCTGAGTGGTCTACGAGCCCGTTAAAGACCAAATGTGCCCGTTAAAATCCACATGAAACGAACAAAGCGTCGTGCTGAGAGAAAAGACGCACCACGGCTCTATACAGAGGCTTTGGTGTGCTACTTTGAGCTTGCAGTAGTCAAAAGTTGGGTATCTGCAGACTCCATCCTCCCCCTGAACCGAGTGCAGCATCAATGAGGACCAGCAAAAGATGCAGCGCGGGCTTAAGGATACATGTACCGCCGCCCAATGGAAAAAGCGGAGAAGATTCAATGCTCAATTTTGGTAATCAGGCCAAGTAGTTAGACGTGCTGTTTTTCCGCCTCTGCAAGACAATGCAGGTGAGAAGTAGCCCTCCGAGACGACCATAAGATGAAAATAGACGAAAATACATCCAGACCAATTTTTTTGTTGATTTTATTTATCTCTGTCAGAAAGCATAGGCCTACCGCAGCATTTGTAATAAACGAAGAATATGATATGTAGGCTATATTTCCAAATACCAGGAACAGTAGTTTTCAAATGTAGTAGATATTTTTCGTGTAAAGTGCACTGCCAGTTATTGACTATTTTCAATTAGACTACCGGTATTCATATTGGTTGATTGTTGATTGGTTGATATTTGGCACAGGAATACCTTGACGAACAGGTTTTCCCTCTTACAACCACCAGTGGGCAAAAACAGCGGATGAAGTAGATATGTGTTTTTTTTAATTCACGAAAACAATGTAGGCTACTTGTTTGCTGTCTAGGCAACTGCGCCAGTCTGCTGTCCTTTGTGCAAAGTGAGAAGATCTTTCAAATTGAACTGACAGTCCATTTTAAAAAGCGACTTCTTTCTCTCATCCCATCAAAAGTCTGTCCATGTATTAAGGTCAGTGTTTTTTTTAAGTTGAACTTTACCCGCCACGGTTACGCCTGCAGCTCAATGGCAACGGTAAGTATTTATGTGGACTGTAGTGGGACGTTTTCAGGGTTGTGCGCCCTGAGACGGGTCGAGGGCGCAGTGCAACACAGTTCCGCGCGGAGGGCCCTGAATGGCGCTTGTTTGATTTCACCGGGACTATGCGGTCCTGTCAAGGCGCCGGCCTCTGAATCTGCACCGCTGTGAGGCGAATGTCGATGAGGGGTCTCTGAGTCGAAGAAAGGCCCCCCTCAGAAGGGAAATCTGCACTGTGTGCTCTCTCTGTCGCACAATCCACGGAACGAACGTGACTTCTTAATGAATGGAAAAGGGAGACAAACATGCCTTTGATTTCCCGGGTCTGCTAGATTCTCTGAGAAGGGATTTTTAAACAGTAAATAACCATCTTCCAATGCGCAGTCAATGACGGCAGTCTCAATCATGTACGCAATTGAATCATCGCCGTGAGCAATAGGCCTATATTATAAGAAAGTGCAATAATTAATTTCAAAATGACAAGAATCGCCATGGGGACTGGGCTTGGTGGAAGAATAGTGTCATGGTGGTTGAAATTTGAAATGTAATTTATATTCTTATAGACCTCCAAGAACATTGTACTATATAGTAAAGTGGACTAACCTATGTTAGAGGATGACCAAATAGCATATATTTAGGTGAAGGAGTTAGGTAATAAACTGTCCCAGTGATATACTGTACAGAGGGGGTACAGTTAAAAGAGAGAGAAAAAAGATTTTCTGGAAGCTTCATAGGGGGTGTGGCAAGAACTGTTACTAGACCTCAGCCAGGATTAAGAAAGAAATTAGATGTGATTGATTTGTGCTTTAAATCCCTCTTATCCTCTCTCTCTTTCATACACACAGAGAGAGAGAGAGAGAGAGAGAGAAAACACACACACACACACACTCACACTCAGACAGAGAGAGAGAGAAAAACACACACACACACACACACACACACACACACACACACAGAGTTCAAAAGTTTATAGCAAAATAAATAGCCTAAAAAATCACAGACTAATAACAACAGCCATAAACATTTACAAACTGTGACTCTGTAAGGGAAAAAAATACTGCAAACCAAGAGCTTTTCACAGATTAATTCATTCATTCATCCATCCATTCATCCATTTGTTCATTCATTCATTCATTCATTCATTCATGCATCCATTCCTTCAAATACTTTCACATACAAGTAATGTATTTTTTTGTATTATTACTTCTTTATATTGTTTGGACTAACTACACAATGTGCATAACAATCTGGTCGTGCCAATTACATCTGGATTTCTGAAAGGGCATCTGTGCTAACTACATCAATATTCTCACGCGTAGACACACACAGAAACGTATATTTAAACACACAAAAAATATGTACATACATATGTCTATGTGCAGTTGTGCACACAACAAAACACATCCACAAAATGCAAGGCTGTGTGCTGGAACCCTAATTATAGGCTTATTCAATCTGAGGGTCAGAAGTATCAAGCTGTTGCATGGGCAGGAGGAAACAGCATCCTCCCTGATTGCAGAGCTAGCATCGCCTCTTCCTTTGCTGTTTGGCACCGGCCTGTGCCAATACAGAAACCATTACACAATTTAATTACAGACCGCCATTAACACATCACTGCGTCTGAACCCTGAAACACAGACATACCCCACTCTCTCTCTCTCTCTCTCTCTCTCTCTCTCTCTCTCTCTCTCTCTCTCTCTCGCTTTCTCTCTCTCTCCCTGAGTAAGTCTCTCTTGCTCGCTATATCCTTTAGCAACTCTCTATGGATCTCTTTGTATGGGGCTGCAGTCTGTCTTCCATTTCAGTAAACATCTGTCTGTCTGCTCTGCTGCTCTTTCTTTTATAGCGTTTCTCCCACTCTCTCTCTCTCTCTTTCCCTCTCTCTCTCTCCCTCTCTCTCCCTCTCTCTGCATGGCCTTCCTCTTTTCCACTTCTCTCCATATAAATAAATCCCTTCCATCCTCCTCAGTTGCTATTCTTTCCTGTCTGTGTTGCCCACCCTTGGTCTGACCCCCACCTCTCTCCCTCTCCATGTGTATTTATTCTCTCTCTCCCTCTCTCCCTCTCTCCCTCACACACATACACACTCTCTCTTGCTCTCTCTCACTCTCTCTCTTTCTCCCTCTCTCCTCTCTCCCTCTCCTCTCTTCCTACACACACACTCTCTCTCTTACTCTCTCTCTCTGTCTGTCCATCCCTCTCTCTCTCTACCCCATCTATCTGTTTGTATATATCTTCCTGAGAGCCCCACCAGTGTCTTTTCAGTGCCTGTTTTTTAACATCATGCCCTGTGAAGGATCTCAGCAGCAAATAGTTGTTTGGCAAATATGGACATCTCTCAGGGAGGCTCCGCTGAGTCCCGTCCAAAGAGGAGAGGTGGGGGGGGGGTTGTTGAGGGGGTTGGGGGTGGGTGATTGGTGGTGGTGGTGGTGGTGGTGGTGGATTTTGCCCCGGACACAAATCAATCACAGCACCATAGGAGGGGCAGCAGGAGCTTTCTATTTGCACACCCTGCCTTTTACGGGGAGAGATATAAAAGGAGGAGTGAGAAGGCAAAGAGAGAGAGAGAGAGAGAGAAAGAGGGAGGGAGAGAGAGAGAGGAAGACGGGGGAGAAGCGTGAGCGAAGGGTAGAGAGACAGACGGGGGGCGAAAGTGAGATAGGAAGAGAGTAGGAGCGACAGACTGGGATAGAGAGAGAGAGAAAGAGAGAGAGTGACATGGACCCCAACTCCTTCAGAGCATTCACTGTCAGGCGGCAAACTCCACTATCAGATCATAATCAAATTAATATCTTTCTCAAAATCAGACAGCAGCTCAAAACAGAGTCCAGTAAGCTATTCCCTCTCAATGGGACATATAGATGGACTCAGGACAGCCCAGAAAACTTTTTAAATGCTCTAAACTCCTCTGAACTCAGACAATGCATTACACGCTACAGCTCAAAGTGTTTTGAGTTTAGCAAAATTGGTATTAATGAAGCCACAAAAGAATTAACCCAAATATTTATGAAGGCAGCAAATGCAGCCGGCATGAAGAAGTGTCACAAAAATCGAACAAAGAACAAAACTGAAGAAAAATGGTTTGACAAAGAATGTAAACAACTCAGGACTGAATTGAGGCATATTTCCAATCAAAAGCACCACCAGCCTGAAAATCCAAATCTTAGAAAAAACTATCACGAAACTCTTAAAGACTATAAAAGGTTACTGAGAAAGAAAAAACAGAATGACGTAAACAAAACTCTCAGCAAAATTGAAGAATCCATACAAAATAATCAATTCTGGGAGATGTGGAATGGTTTGAGTAAAAAGAAAACACAGAATTTACCGATTCAAAATGGTGAAATCTGGCAAAAAACACTTTGAAAATCTATATTTAGACATCAAACCTCGAGATCTAAATTCTAATTACGAAAAAACCATGGAAAAATTGCAAACCCTTGAAAAGACAATTAAAGACAACCAAAACCCCCTTGACTTCCCAATTACACAATTTGAACTTGAATCTAAGATCAAAAAACTCAAAACAAAAAAATCCTGTGGCCCTGATCAGATCAGTGGAGAAATGCTTAAAAACAGTACCCCTGAATTGCAAGGGGCTATACTCAAACTGTTCAACATCATCTTAACTTCTGGCTGCTTTCCTGACATCTGGAGCCAAGGGTACATTACACCCATATATAAAAGTGGAGATAAATTGGACCCCAATAATTTCAGAGGCATCTGTGTGAACAGTAGTCTGGGGAAGGTGTTTAGCAGCATCATTAACGAACGTATAGTAGCCTTCCTTAAGGAACACAATGTCCTCAGCAAAAGTCAAATCGGATTCCTTCCAAATTACCGTACTACGGACCACATTTACACCCTACACACCCTAATAACTAAACATGTAAACCAAACACAAAAAGGAAAAATATTTGCTTGTTTTGTTGATTTCAAAAAAGCATTTGATTCAATCTGGCATGAAGGACTATTTTATAAACTTTTGCAAAGCGGTGTAGGGGGTAAAGTCTACCAATTAGTTAAGGACATGTACTCTGAAAACAGAAATGCTGTGAAAATTGGCGACAAAATTACAGAATACTTCTCCCAAAAAAGAGGGGTGAGGCAGGGCTGTAGCCTTAGTCCAACACTGTTCAATATTTATATCAATGAGTTAGCGGTGCAGTTGGAACAGTCTACAGCTCCTGGCCTTACCCTAAATGAAAAAGAAATTAAGTTTCTCCTCTACGCAGATGACCTGGTGCTGATATCTCCCACTGCACAGGGACTACAGCAGCACCTGGACCTGCTAGAGAAATACTGTCAGCACTGGGCCCTGACAGTAAATCTAAAAAAGACAAATATTATGATATTCCAAAAGAAGCCCAGATGTCAGGAACACAGATACCCTTTCAATCTAGGCAGCACCGCCCTAGATCACACGATGCAGTACACTTACCTTGGCCTGATCATAACTGCATCGGGGAGTTTCAGCATGGCAGTGAATGCACTAAAAGAAAAAGCTCGAAAAGCATTATATGCAATAAAAAGAAACTTCTGGAACATAAACATACCAATTAAAGTTTGGTGCAAAATATTTGACTGTGTAATCCAGCCCATTGCGCTGTATGGAAGTGAGGTATGGGGTCCACTCAGTGAGCATAGCTACACTAGATGGGACAAGCATCCTATAGAAAGCCTACATGCAGAGTTCTGCCGATTGATCTTAAAAATCCAAAAGAAAACACCAACAAATGCATGCAGAGCAGAACTAGGCAGATTCCCATTGGCCATCAGCATGCAAAAAAGAGCGCTCAAATTCTGGATGCATCTACGAACAAGTCCCACCGACACACTGCACTTTAACGCAGTAAAAACTCAAGATCTGAACCCCGAAAAGAGTCCTCTGAGTCAGCTTGTACTGAGACTAACTAATCTATCCCTAACAGACATTAATAACTTCTCTCAGACAAGCACTGCTTTCAAACTGAACACCAATATGATCATTCAAGAATCTAAAGACAAATATCTGGAACATTGGCAAAAGGAGACAAAAAACCAAAGCAAATTAGAATGTTACCGATCCATAAAATCTGAATACCAATTGGAGGAATATCTCTTTACTGTTAGAGATATAAAGCAGAGACAGATCCTGACCAAATACAGACTCAGTGACCACAGTCTAGCCATAGAAAAAGGCAGACATAGAAAATCCTGGTTGCCAAGAGAGCAAAGAGTATGTGGTCACTGCATAACAGGTGAGGTTGAGACTGAGGTGCACTTTCTTCTTCACTGCGCAAAATATACCACCATACGTAAGTCATACTTTGACAGGCTTGCAAGCCTAATCCAAGGGTTCCGAAATCTAGAGGAACGGGAAATGGTGGCAGTTTTACTTGGACAACAGGGACAGACAGCAGGTCTCGCTGCCAAATATGTCAACGAATGCCATAATGCAAGGGACAGTGATTAAATAATATATTTTTTTTCTGTTTACTTACCTATCTGTAAAACTACACACAGACACACACGCACGCACACACACACACACATACACGCGCGCGCGCACACACACACACACACACACACACACACACACACACACACACACACACACACACACACACACACACACACACACACACACACACACACACACACACACACACACACACACACACACACACACACACACACACACACACACGTTTGTTTGTTCATTTTGGATGCATTCATATTTGCCATGTGTATTCCAAACATTATATGTAAATGTCCTTATTTTCCTCTTATGTGTACATTGAGCTTTGGCAATAATGTTTCTGAAACCTTCATGCCAATAAAGCTATATTGAATTGAATTGAGTGGGAGGTGTGTTTGTCTAGTGAAGGAGGGCGGGGGGTGGTGTGTGGGGGGGGGGGTTGGTTGTGCGTGGGTTGCAGAAGGGTTCTGGAGGATTTACAACGGCGGCCCACTGTGGCACAGAGAGCCTGGGCAGACGGGTGGCACGCGTTCCAGCTCGCGCCGCTAAAGTGTACAAGTGTCACGCTCACAGCGGGCGCCGATGCGTTGGCCGCCCGCGCCGAGACGCAGACAGACACCCGCCTGCTTACTTTTTAAACTTCGGAGACCGGCGGGGCGCGGAGGACTTAACGACAGCCATCTCCCATAATAGATGACTGTCCTGGGAGTACACAAGTCAGGCAATCTGAAATAGAGTAGACTTGTGAACGTTGGAGAGTAAACACTTTAAAAAAAAGCGATAGCCGGGAAGGTTGTCTGTCCTTGCGGTGTTTATTTCTGATTTATGATAGCGAAAGATTTCAGTGCGTGCCGATAATTCCTCGTTCAGAGACAGCAATGAACATACAGTGGGAAGTGAACCTTTGACATGCAGAGCGCTCTCGGAACATTTTCACAATCATAGCCAGAGGCGAAACACTGATGCAGACTCCAGTCAATGCAGCAAAGTCTAAACCGAAAAGTAAATTATCAGCTATTATAGCAGATACAGTTCCAAGTTGTCAGATCCTTTGTCAGCCCCTGTCAAAGACTCAGGGAATTACACAGTGGGGAGCATTCCAACTATACTTAGAGATCCATTTTGCTAATAATTATGTATTGTATAAGGAGCATTTGCTGGTGCATCAAATACTGACTTGGCTGAACATGCTACACAACATAAATGATCTTATTTGCAGTGTGAGGAGAGCATCGTGACAGTTTTGCATAGACGAATCAAAGGAGATGCTGTGATACACACACAGGACATCACAAGGCTCCATTTGACACCAGAAGCATCAGCTGTTCTTCAAACAGTCCTCGGTGTGCAGTCAAGCAAGTATTTTCTGGAATTGTACCTCACATCATCTGCAATTGTTCCATTAGTGCTCTCCTCTGGTGAGGACCTGTGCTTTTTTACGACTGCGTTTGATGTTATAACCTCTATATTCATCCCAAGTAAGAATGAAGTTGGCCGCATAAAAGACATCAATTTAAGATGACGGTGTGCGTGTGTGTGTGTGTGTGTGTGTGTGTGTGTGTGTGTGTGTGTGTGTGTGTGTGTGTGTGTGTGTGTGTGTGTGTGTGTGTGTGTGTGTGTGTGTGTGTGTGCATGCGTGCATGTGTGCGTGCGTGCGTGCGTGCGTGCATGTGTGCCTGCATGCCTGTGTGTGTGTGTGTGTGTGTGTGTGTGTGTGTACGTGAAGGGGATGAGATGTTGAAAGGCTGCTGGGGGGAGAGAGACTATTGGAAATCTCAATCACTTTTAAGGGTTTGAAGCTGTTGTCAACATCATTAAGGAAGCTTACCTCAGCCTTGCTTATTGAATCTGAATTATACATCAAGAAGGGCCAATCAAGGTACTCGCAGGGCTGTCAGGAGATGAGTGTGAGATCCCCGCACGGGACCACAGCCATTTCCCATTAATTAGCTGCACTGGACCAACGCTCGCTCCGTCCCATGGCACCTCCACGGAACGCCGGCACGTTGGGAGTATATGCAAATCAGGCTTAGAAACGGAATTATACTGTTCTCCTGGCATATACTATAGAGGGTGCACATGAAAGGGAAGAGACAGAGACATGAGAAGAGAGAGAGAGTGAGGAGAGAGAGAGAGAAAGAGAGAGAGAGCAGGGAAAGAGGGAGGGAAGGCCGAAGTGTCATGATGTCTTCATGTGGTTGTAATATGCTGATGCTGTTTTTTTCCCCCTAGTTTCTAGTTTCTAGTTTCCTTCCAATGTTTTCTTTGTAGTCTTGTTTTTTGGGAGCATTTAGTTGGTAGCCATCCGTGAGCTTTGCCTACTCGTAATGTGATTACAGACAAGGATCCTTGGGGTTTTTATGTGTTATGTCCCGCTATGATCTGAAAAGACAACCTGTCATCACAACATATTGTACATTAGCTTGCTTCTCCCACACACACTCTCACTCTCACCCTCTCTCTCTCTCTCTCTCTCTCTCTCTCTCTCTCTCTCTCTCTCTCTCTCTCTCTGTCTCTGTCTCTTCAGTGATTATCTCTCTCCATTTTTCTCTCTCCGACACTTCAGTACGACTTCCCATTTCCAGATCTATCACTTCAAATTCTGCTGAGCCGCACATTGCCGCGCTGTACACCGAAAACCATCACAGTGCATTTTTCCGGGCTTGCAGCGCTCATTTGAAATGCAGCCCCATCACTGCTGTTTAAATAGGGCCGGGATGAGATTGACTGGCGGTGTCAGCTGTCATTTTCAAGACGGACAGGTGAGCACAGGCTTGCATGGCACGGCAGCGATTCAAAGCCAAGAGGTTGAGGAAAGGTATACTCCTAACCTAGATTTTTTTTTTTTTAATCTGCAGAGGAGTTAAACACGTTCTGATTTGATGCAATACAGGCCCTCGAGGCTCTTACAAATACGGTCCTGGAGGGGAGAAGCACGCAAAACAGGAAATAGATCTCTCTCCACTTCGAGCATCAGACATCAAACGGCGAGGGCGTTCGTCTTCTGTGGGACCATCTCGGCCGCGATGCCATGCAGATTGCGAACCGTCACCTCGCTTATCGCAGCACCTGCTCCCTTTCCGTGAAGTTGATTTGTCGGGCGGCCCACAAATCTTTCCCACAATGCCGTCTGTCAAAATCTGGAGCGCGCCGCGATCGGCGCTGTCCTCAAGGAGAAAACGCGTCTTCTGCACTCTGCAGCTGCACACGGGGTAAACGCACAGATGCACACGTGCAGAAACATTCGCACATGTGTACCTAGAGTATGCACACACACACACACACACACACACACACACACACACACACACACACACACACACACGCACAGGGAAAAACACACACAGATGTTCCTATAATAACATGTCATGTCTCTCACAGTAACGTAAACACTTAAGCCTATACACAAACACATAGGTACATTTATTCTTACAATGACATATTTCATCCCTTATGACCACAAACAGACACACACACACACACACACACACACACACACAGACACACACACACACACACACACACACACACACGCACAGTAGATAGGCAGCTATTTTCAAAGTTCTCATCGACCTTGGTGCCTGTTAATTACTCCAGATGTACTCATCTGATTGAGTTACAAAGTGTGCCGTAAAACGAGAGTGATGACAGTCGTTCTGGACAGTCGGGCAGCTGCTCGAAAAAATAAATAACCGGCCGCGGGAAGAGCAGGACACGGGCGTCGTCATCTCGCCTTTCCCCTCACGCGGGGAGGAGGAGTGCTGAGTCAAGACAGTCAGATTTCTGACTCCCTGTCTTCAAAATGAATCGCTGATGCCATGGAAGGAAGGAAGGAAGGAAGGAAGGACAGAAGGAAGGGAGGAAGGAACAAACGAGGGAAGGAAAGGGGGGAAAACTGATAAAAAAAGGAAGAGAAACAAGGCCAGGTGGCACATTAAAAGAATTAACGCGAGTGTTTTCTGAGGTGAACGGGGATCCCAAAGGCCACGTCTTGTTTGAAGTTCCCCCCCTCCACCCCGCTATCGTCGTGGCGAAGGCACCGGCACCGGCACCGACGGCGACCCAGATTTTCGCTCGCCGATTTTTTTTCCGCGAGCGTCGCGGCTGCCCCATTTCAAGCCCCCCATCCATCGCTGAAAGTGTGTCAGTCTGGCCCTGAAACACTTGGCTGAGTGGCTGCTCCTGTCTTGCCC
>NC_085016.1:20245585-20308085 GCF_963854185.1 Sardina pilchardus | reverse complement strand
TGTGAAGCAGCAGGGTTCAGGGAACCTTTGCACATGTACGTGTGAGCAACCTTTTTAACTATGCATGGTTCTTGTCGCTTCTCTAGCTGTCTGCCTGTCACTCAGCCCAGCCTTGAGGACAAGGCAAGGTGCTCGGAGGTGTGTGCGCTTTTCACCTATCCTTAAACACGCGCCGTTACCCTGACAACTGTTATAGACAGTCATCACATCTTTCGAGTTTCGCTTTTCTTCTCTTCCTCTTTTTGGTCAATGGCAGTAATTTGAGCAGGCTTAATGCCAAATAGGTTTTTTAGTTGAAGTTTCGTATGAGGTGGGCTTTTTTTTATTTTTTATCACACACTTGAAATTGGATTAATTCAGAGCCAAATGGAATTGCTTAACATGTATTGAGGCAGCATGATAAATAGCAGCCAGCCAGATTCAGTAGCGATAGTTCTCCCTCAGATTCATCAAAACATAATGATGTCTCTTTCGAGTTTCATTATGCTATTCGGTTTCAATTACAATCACAGCCATCCAAGGTTTAATAGCTGCCTAGGAATAATTTGCTGCTCTTTCCCCTTTTGTCAACACGACTCACTGCATTGCATTTGGAGGATTATTTTGGCCAAAGAATAAAGTCAACGGTTGCTTGAAGTTAACAGTAAGCATCAAGGAAATGATTTTGGCATGCTGTGTATGAATGTAAGCATCTCTGTTCGTGTGCAAAGAAATATGCACCACGTAATATAAGGAAGGAATGATGGATTGTAAAATGTACTAACATGTCTTTAATCATTTGTCACACATATGCTTGTGTCATTTTTATTTTATTTTTTTATTTCTTTATTATTTATTTTTTCTTTCTTTGCAGGACTTTGGTCAGCGTAAGATGTGTGTAAATGTGCTATGAAAATACATTTTACTCACTTACTTACCCACACATACAAACGTGCACGCACACACACACACACACACACACACACACACACACACACACACACACACACACACATACACACACACACACACACACACATATACTGAGTTACAGACTCCACTCACAGCAACATACGGATGTGAAGGAATGCACACAAACACACACAAAAGCACACACACAAAAGCACACACACACACACACACACACACTCAGTGCATTAAATAAAACTGTGCCTCGCTGTCACTGCAGGAACTTTAAGTATCTTGGTTTACAGTCTGTGATATTTCATGGCTTTGCCCAGATACCCTTGAATTGTCGAACGCCTCCTCTGTCTGAACACCGCACACCCAAACAGGAGCAGCCAGGCAATCCTTCAAACGCATCCCAGAAATAAACATGGAGCTCGGACTCCTGCATCACACACACACACACACACACACACACACACACACACACACACACACACACACACACACACACACACACACACACACACACACACAGGCAATCCTTCAAACGCATCCCAGAAATAAACATGGAGCTCGGACTCCTGCATCACAAAGAGGCCTTGCAGAAATGGAGCCTGCTGTGAAGAAGGCAAAAAAACAAAATACCCAGCCTTGTTTTGAGAACCCGAGATTGGAAGAAAAGGAGCACATGGTTTTTTCCCCCAAAAAAAGTTGCATCTGCAACGCTTTACAAAATAGTGCATACTTAGTAGCACACTACGCCGGGGGAAAAACTCTCTTATGAATCAGGAAGCTGTCTAATTAACAAGCTGGTAGCTAGAGAGAGAGAGGGAGAGAGAGAGAGAGAGAGAGAGAGAGAGAGAGAGAGGGAGAGAGAGAGAGAGGGAGTAGATGGAAAGGGAAGAAGAGAGAAGCCCAGGTAGTTGCGAGGACGAGCGGCGCTGTCTTTGCAGGCCCACTGCGGCAAATCGGCAGCGGTTGTGATAAAGAGCCCGACTTGGCAAGATTCGGCCGCGATTAAGCGCAGCCTCGGAGAGAAAAAAAATACATCACTTTCTGCTGCGATAGGAGATAAGCGCAGTCGTCTAAACTCCCCACGTGTACCCAGGAGCCCTAATCACGATCATCGGCAATGATACACAGGACAACACGCGCCGTCCCCCACCCTCTCTGCCACTACTTTATTGTAGCCGCTTTTTCTAAAGGGAGCCACTGCATTTATCTTCCGCCACATATGCGTGTCAACAAGTGTTGGCTCTTTCTCACAGATGAAAGCAACTTGACTCTATGTAGACATACACACCATCTACAGCTTCAAACAACATCCAGGCCTGAAGATCTAAAGAATGCTATTTAATGCGCCCTATGTGTTTTTTAACCTTAACACGAACAGCTTTTAAGTCGTTTTGATTGTAAACTATCTTGTAATAGGAGGAATGGCGAGCTCTCTCCACAGTTGTATCTGACCCTACTACGGAGAGCCAGGCTTGCAACAAGACCCTCCCCCAACCAGAGAAAATCTTGCAAGAATCACACACTCTTTTCTCCCATCAGCTTCTTAAGCCTCCTATGATCATCAGGGTTGACTCCCTTCCCCCACCTCCGTAACCTCACCTTAGGAGTTGTGTGCTTTTTCACACCCATTACCTGAGACGAGGCTGAGGTCAAAATTGATTCCTGAAATAGTATCATAAAAAGAACCACTGTCAACTCAATATCTCATATAGATTATTGTGTATGTTGTAATCTGTAGTACGGTTGATGGAAAAACAGCAATCCATGCCAATGTTTATGAGAGAATATGAGAAGCTAAAGTGTAACCTCATGAGTGTCACCCTGTTCTGTTTGGAAATGTTATGGTTCATCTCCGGCATCACAATACAGGAAATGATGTAGCAGGCCAGCATTTGCATGAATCTATTCAGTGATGTCCTTTCCTTTCCTCTTTCACAGCTCATCTCCAACAACATAATGTATACAATTAAGCTATTGCACTATTGTATGAAATCATGTAGCATTACTTTATTAGTTGCCATGGCGCTTTGTGGATTATCTTCATCGGTTCCTAATCTTTCATCTTGTGAGTGGTAGGCTATTTATGACAGTTGTGTAAAATACAAATATTCCACAACTGTAGGGGGAGCCCAGTAGCAAAAAACGAAATGCCTAAGATTTGGATTGGATGCCTAAACAAAACGAAAAAAAAAAAAAACATATGAATGCAGTGAGTGACAGTTTTCTATTATTTTACCAGTGGTCAGCAGCACCTTGTAGCCTAACTGTTACCATATCGCACATACCGAATATCGTACCAAACTCTGTAAAGGACCAAATTTGTATATCAATTTGACTGCTTTGTTAATCAACTATGTATTGTAAAGTAATCTAAAGCCTACCTTACATTGACAGTCTGTGACAGACTTTAACAAGATTTGGGAAAGATTATTGAACGATTGTAGTCTTTTGAGTAACGTTTGAATGAGGGGCATTAGTTAAAAGACTACAATCTTTCAAGAATCTTTCCCAAATCTTGTCAATGTCTGTCAGTGTAAGGTAGGCTTAAAGTGCAAAAGTGGAAAAGTCCAGATTCAGCAAGTAAAAGTCCTACCACATATCTGTGCCAACCATTCAGTTAAACCAGCTGATTCTAATTAGTACAACTTTTCAGCTAGGAAGAGCAGTTAATTAGTAAGATCACCTGTGTTAAGTGCACAGGTACAGTAGGCAATACATGGTTGGATTTTTACTATCTGAAGCTGGACTTTTCCACCTCTGCTAAAGTGACTGGTAGTTATTAGATGCTTTCATCTCAAGCCACACTGATTCAGGAGCAAACCTAGGCCATTGTCAGGCATCGATGCTACAGCTGATCCACCACATCCCTAGCTATTAGCTACCCACAACATAAATACCTTGATAATAAAATGGCAGTCAGAAAGAAGGCAAATCACAGTCTGTATTTACAATGTTCTCTGTGTGTGTGTGTGTGTGTGTGTGTGTGTGTGTGTGTGTGTGTGTGTGTGTGTGTGTGTGTGTGTGTGTGTATGTGTGTGTATGTGTGTGTGTGTGTGTGTGTGTGTGTGTGTGTGTGTGTGTGTGTGTGTGTGTGTGTGTGTGTGAGTTTATATTTTCTAGTTTATATTCTGGAGATCAGGGGTCGAAATGAACGTTTTGGCCTACCAGTTTGCGGTTTCATTTTCTTGTTTTTGTTCTGTTTTCGGTGACAGACTGAAGAAGCCTATTCTCGCATTGATAAGCAGCCATTTTCCACAAGCCAAAGTGGCGCAGTACCTGCCATAATTCAGCCGCCAATAGAAAAATATACTCGCCATTGGCGCTTGGCGGGTGCTAATTTTGAGCCCTGCTGGAGATTACGTTGGGAAACTGGCCAGAAAAAGACTAGAATTGAAAATGAAAACATTTCATTATATTTTATAAGTGCGTCCTTGATCCTGAAGAGATGTGCTGCCAAAAGCAACAATTTGCCAAGGTTAAGAAACTGGAAAATAAGATAAAAAAAAAATACTCTTCCATAACACTCAGACTGTGTGGTAAAGTTGCAACTATTCAGACCGACCATTACAGCATAGAGGTATACTGTATATCCCTGAAATACTGTATTTCTGAGTGAGTTTTTGACAAATTTGATTTACCTGTTTTCATATATGAAAGTGTCACACTTGAGTAGGCTGCTCAGCACAGGATCAAAGAGTCATCAAAGTGTCTTCTGTGCAGTGCTGCTCTTTGCAGAACAATGC
This sequence comes from Sardina pilchardus, assembly GCF_963854185.1. NCBI lineage: Eukaryota > Metazoa > Chordata > Actinopteri > Clupeiformes > Clupeidae > Sardina > Sardina pilchardus. The sequence continues at coordinate 20,303,439 of NC_085016.1, read as the reverse complement.
AGTCAGCTTACCAACAGCATCTGCTGCCAATTACATTTTAATTGATAGATAGGGGATACATGCTTAACAATAGTGACGGCTTGATGGAAAAGCCCGAGGTGGCCAACAGGGAGCCGACGCCCAGAGTGCAGTCAGATGACATTTGCTGCCATTGACATCCGATGCCTTTGCTTTGAAACACTTAATTGTTTGCCAAAAGCTGTTTGCATAAATTTCAGATCACAATTCATGATATGCAGTGATAGATTTTTTTTTTCTTTCCCTCATCCCCCTCTGGTTTCTGCAGCAAAGGCAGATTTTTGTCCCTACAGCAAAACTTTGACTAATTTCCATATATCAAGCGAAAGTTTAAAAAGGGGAAGAAGAAACGAAGACAGGCTTCAATTGCCAGCTCGGCACTGGTTCACATGCGCGTGCACACACACACACACACACACACACACACACACACACACACACACACACACACACACACACACACACACACACACTCAGACAGAGACACACACACAAACCACAGTGGCTCACACAAATCCAATGTTCATTCACACGGGTGGATTTTTCAGTAGTCTGAAAAGAAAGTCTTGAATGTCAATACAACACTGTGTGGACCCTCTCTTTATCTGTCAAAAAAGAGAGAAAACCTATTGGTACCGGCATCTCCCATTCACAGACCCAACAATACTTCTATACTCAAAAGAGGGAAAAACACGACCCCAGCCTCATTTAAATCCAAACCAAACCCCAAATGCTTGGAGACTGACCACTTATCTAACACGTCTTAGCTGTCAAAGATTTTTTGAAGAAAGGGACAAAAATGTTTCAAGGCCAGTCAAAAGGAGTAAACAGCAATGACTCGCAGAGGAGTCTATTTGATAGAGAAACAATCTCTTGTCCGAGTGTTCAGAGAAGTCCTTGTTGCCCCCATCAAACCTTATCCTTGAATTTCTCTCCAGGCGGTATTGACCCTGTGGGTAGCCAAGAGTAAAATACAAACCTCTCCCGTTTTCTGCATTTCTATGTATCTCTTTCCTTTCTCTCTCTCTCCCTCCGAGTATCTTTAGGTTAGTCTCTTCTTTCTCTTCGACATTCCATGCCATCTTCCCAGAGGAGATTTTTTTTTTTTTTTTTTTTGTGAACGTTTACCATCAGATAGGCTTAGGTTTTGGAACAGTGCCATCTTACCAGCCTGGGGGATTTAAACCCTTGTTCTTGTCTTACTGCACTGAAAGATCAAATGTTTTCAATTGTTTCACTCTGGTTCAATAGAACCAGGACGCTTTTATTGGAAGTGAGAGTTCTGGACAAAGAACAGAGGAATTAGTGGATTGGCCATGTTTTGAGCGAGGGGGTGGTGGTGGGGTATTGAATGGATTCTCCCAGGGGCCACTACAATGCCCTTTTATTGCCTTTATTTATCCGTCCCATTAGACCACAAGCTTTAAAGCTCTTTGGAGTTTTAGGCTCAGTAAATGTCTCAATTTCAGGAATAATTGCATTTTGAAATTATGAAAGGCTTAATAAAGTGTGTCGTTATGAATGCATTCTGGATTAATTCCCCTTTGACCAGGCAAAAAAAACCCCACATATATCCTGCCTGGCACTAAGGTGATTTCATTCTAAAAACCTATCAACTCACACCAAAGTATAATGTACTGTATGTTTAATGCAACACCAATGATGACCTGCCCATGACCCTAACCCTAACCCCTGCCCCTCGTCTCACATTGACCACTCTTCTTGGACTTGAAACGGACCGTTTGAACAAACGGACAGAATCCATAAATCACCTCAGCAGGAAAAAAAACCTGGATATGAAGCACGATGCTTTTTCTCAAGCTAAAATTATTCTCTTGACAACTGAATCATTGCACACAAATCCTTTGTAATTTAAATGAGCTATTTTAAGTGCAGAAACACCAGTCTTTCTTCTGAAAAGTGTAAAATAAAATTCGGAAGGTAAAGCTATATTGTAGCACTGACACAGCATACAAACTACTAGCTCCCTCCCTCGGGCGTTCAATTTTTTTTGGTATGCAGTGAGCTGTTCAATCTGCTGTGTTCATTTTAGCTGAGCCCTTCATAATGTCAATGAATGGAACTCATACAAAAGAGATCTAAATGACTACTAGTGTTATAGTTTATGGAGAATAGATCCAGTTGCATGCCAATGTTGGCTGTTTCTACATTATTTCTTTGGCAAACTGCTCAAGTCCTATCTAATCAAATAGTCATAGTATGTATGAATTTATCACCAAAAACTCCAAATACATTTATTTCACTCCCCAATATGTAGGATACAAGCTGAATTGTATAAGGCTACATGATGAATCCAGTGATGTACAGTATGTGACTAACTTGATGGAGAGGGCAATGTTCTCATTTAAAAGGCTCAAGTGAAACACAAAAATTCTTGACATTTTTCTCCTTTTGGGAAGGAAGGATGACCCACTGCTGTGTGAATCTGGAGCTTCCTTGTTAAATCAAGAGCTTATTCTTTCAGTTAGGCTGTCACAGCTTTTATATTTGAAAGATGCTTAATATATGAATGTCTAAAACAACTTTACCAACCAATCTTTTTATTTCCTTCCACAGTTGTTTTTTATTACCCTCTCTCTCTCCTTCTGTCTCTCTCTCTCCTTCTGTCTCTCTCTCTCTTTCTCTCTCTCTCTCTCTCACACACACACACACACACACACACACACACACACTCAACTTCTGCTCACATTAGCACAAACACACACGCACACACACACTCTAAACCACAGCATTTCTATTCTGCATATAGCCAATATGCATGGGTGGCATTCTTACTGTTTGTGTTTCTCATTCTCTCTCACCCCTGCTGTGCTCAGCTTAACACTAGAAGCGCCGCGCCGTTCTGACCCACTTATACCTAGAAGCGCCGCGCCCCGGTCATTTGACCGCTTTGACGACCTACTAGAAGCGCCGTGCTGTTGTGAACTACTTAAAGCGCGGCGAGGCGGTCAAATGACCGCTGAGTCCTTAGACTGGGAGGCTTTTACTTACACATAATGATCGCAAGATGGCGCTTCGTGCACGAATGAAATCGTTTGGTCATAAATTCAGTTTGCACTAAGCCATGTCATTCGTGTCAGACCGTGTTGTTGATAATCTGTGGTTGTTTGTTTCATTATGACATACAGCACGTTTGAGTTATCTGTTAATGTATTTGTGTTGATTTGTGTTGTTAAAAACTTTGGAAGAGTTCTTGAACAAACCTTAAGCAAACTTGACTTTCAACTAAAATGCTCTAAAAGTGAATGTGGCTAGTTCTAATTCACTCCCCAAATTCACTTCTATTCATTTAATAGGTAGCCTATGTTCGCGCTGCCGAAAATGATCGGACCTGGTCACCTGGAACAAAGAGCCTAATAGTCTGGTTTCAATTACACAGTAGCCAGGATTTCATGCCGCATTTTACAGGCTACCGTGGCTACTTTCTAAAACAACTTTCATTCATTTAGGGAGAAGATCTAGGGTCTAGCTACATCGGAGGGAGGGAGATAGAGAGAGCTATGCTGAGCAGGCATAGGCGTGAGAAGTAGCATAATTTAAAATAATGAGTGAATGATATTCTCTGTTTTGCGAATGTGTAGGCTATGTTTGCGATGTCTGCTGAAAAAAAAGCTAGGCCTATTGTTTCTACAATTTAAGCTAACTTCTATGTGAATTCGAGATTCAGCATTGAGACACACCTTTTCTCCTAGTTAACAAACAAAGTCGTAGCTCACTGGTTAGAGCTACGGCTTGATTATCCAAGGGTTGCTGGTTCGATCCCCAACCTATTCCTGACGGAAGTTCTTTTGAACAAGGCATCAATAAAGTAGGCTATATTTATATTCTTTTCGATTCACATAACTACACGCACGCTGGCGAATTCGAACATTCTGAAACGCGCATATGCGATGAAACATGATTGCGCATTCTTCCACGGGTTGCCTAAACAGCCAGCTTACAGCCTAGTCTATGCAGGGGACAGATAGATGGGGTGGGGGTGGGGAGGCAGTTCCTCAATGCCTCGGTGATATCTGTAGCCTAAGTATCCTAGACGAGTGTATGGGGGAGGGGGATGATCGGTTTCAAATAGGCTGCAATGGTGTGTTGTATAGACCCCGAAGCCATTTGCTTTGAGAACGGCTGGCTAATGAAGTTGTTGGCTGGCTAGCTGGCTCAGCCAAAACCTTAATGCAGCCGCCATAGTTTTCATGACTGATAATGGCTTTAGTTGCCACTTCATGTCTACAGATGTGTATATTGTATTAGATATCAACACACAATGTTATTGTATTGTTTTGGACAACGTTCTGCACGTTTCACTTCAATGTAGACTGCATGCGTTCATTGCGTTGTGAACAGCGCAGCAATCTCTGGAAAGTAAACGGTGGAAGTCGCATCAGTAGGCTAGCTAATAGCCTATCACGTTCAATGCTGTAAATCCATCTGTTCCAGAATATTTGGTTCATATCATCAATCTTTGGTTTTGGTGTTTGTGCAACCGGGCCCTGACGATTTAACAAAAGTCTGAGTAGCCCTACGTAGGAATTAGGAAAGTAGCCTATGTAAGGTGAGATCAAAATCAGGCTACTTTGTTTGCTGCTTTTCCCCATGTCATTTTCATTGGTCGTCAACTCACTGGGAGTCCTGTGTGTCGTAGCAACGAGCACAATACTGATGTGGTGTGTCCAGTGGGGAAATCTCATGTAGCCTAGGCCTAGTTTCTAGGCTATCGTTTATTTTTTCGCGTGTCACTATGATATAATTATTTTTAGATGCAAAAAGTCTAACTGGCTTTGTCAAAGTTTGTCAGTTGGCGGCAGAAAATGATTGGCTGGCGAAATTATTTTTCGTTAATGGTAGGCCTAAACATATTGCGATTCATCCGTTTATTTCAGATAGGTTGTTATTAAAAACCATTAACAAAAAATAATTGTTCATCGACGTTGAAAAACGGTCAGTAAATTCTATCGATATAAGATTTTGTACTTCGCTCCTGCCGAGATGTGAACACGGGTCTCCGGCGTTGCAGACAGGAGTGTTAACGCTGCGCCAATTGACATTATACAACAATTGTGTTAGGATAGGTTGTTGACTTGATGTAACTCAGTCAGTCCAGCAAATATGTAAGAAAATGCTTATACATTAGTCTGAGCTTTAAAAGATAGCCTACAAATAGAAGATAAGATGTACAACTATGAATGTACGTAGGCAATGTACGCGCCCTACGTACATAAATAGGCTACGACGAAAATTACACATGTAGGCCTGTCGCAACGTTTTCAAAACAAACTCGCATTTTACCACTGTAAATCGCCTCCATAGACTATGCCATGTAAATGAAAAATAGTTATTAAAATAAAGCACATAATACATGTTGCACATATATAAACGATATGTTTTATGGTAAAATATTATTCTCATGCCCGACTGACAGGAAATCCTTGCGACATCTGCTGTGAGAAAAGAGAATAGCAGCCTGAACAAAAATGGCCGAACGCGAGACAACATATGTTGTCACATAAGTGAGCGCAAAATAGCTCTAAACTAGCTTGTACCGGTGTGCTTTTGATCATGTAAAAATTCTGGGTGACAAAACACGCGTATTTAGGAAAAGTCGTGAACGTAGGGTCCTGGAATTTAATCGAGTGAAAATATTTTTTTTTTTTTGTAATCGCTGCGGTCAAATGACCGCAGCCCGGCAGTTCTAGGTATATCTAGGTCAAACCCCCACGGCGCTTCTAGGAATACGCGTCAGCGGTCAAATGACCGGCGCTTGGCGCTTCTAGTGTTAATGGAATCAAAAGACAACATGAGCTTTGAAACAAACAAAGCTTGCTGGGAGAACGATGACAAGGTCTCCAGGATCACACTTATATTAAACATTAATTCACTTATGATAGGCCTCATCGGTCTAGATTAATTTTGGACTGAGGGCTTTTCCATTGCGGGGGTTAAAGGTGCAAGACTGTTTTTATTTCCAGCATCCAAAACGCATTAATCCCCGGGCTCAATGAGGACGATTTGTAACAGTAGTACGTACATGGTGAAATGGTGAGTTTGAAAAAGTTCTATTCCTTACAAGCTGGATCTCTATGAAGGTTTCTCTGACGGCCATGTTTACCTTCGGAGGCCAAGAGCATAATGGAACAACAGAGAAGAGTTGACTTAAGTCTCAGCAAAGCGGATAAACTGGGGAAATAGAGAACAGGTTGTGCTATTATAGGCCGTTTCCGAACAAACAGCAAAAATGCTGTCAGATTTTGTTCAGCGCTTATGTCTCTTTCAAAGAAAGTGTTGTTTGCCAGTGGAACCAACTTTGGCGTGTATTTAAATGCAAACATACAAATGCTACATGCGATATTTACAAAGCAATTGAGGATGTGCCATCTTTTTGTATGGTATGCTATTCATCAGAAGCAGGACTCACTCAATCCACTTCCAAATGTTTTGAGACGACTCCAAATATGAAAGACTGAGGAGAAAAGTATAGAGAATGGTTACTTTGCATTACAATTGGCTCCTCTCTAGCTTGCCAAAATTCTCTGCTGTAAGGGGTAGTAAAAAAAAAACACTTTTCTAAAAGTATATTTGATTTTGTGGAGATATACTCATGTATTTATTCATTTATTCATAAAAACGGAGTCTGTTCCCCATTTTGGAAGCTTTACCTGTGTGTGCATTAAAAAGACATCTTCTATCAACACAGTGTCCCCAAGGAAGACATATATAGCATGGACTTCCAAACCACAGGGGCCAATTTCACGACTCTACCGAAGGAGCTCCTCCACGAGCTCCAATCTGCTTGGCCTAGACCAACCCAATTACTCAGGGCCCAATGTCTCTGTGTGCGCTCACTTCAACTGTGTCAGGCTAAGAAAAGCTCACATTAAATGGCTCATGACTTCTGAAGGTGCAGCTATTCTCCAGCTAATTGCTTCCCACTCACGGTTTTACAGATGTGTCTCACTAAATTGTTTTTACTTGGCCACCCCGAGGTTATCCACACATACTGCAGATAAATTTAGAGGACGTATGAGCCACTTGCACAAGCAGAGCCTTCTCAGCTGTTTCCTCTGTGCACTGTGGGTTGTTATTGTCTCAATAATACATGTAAAAACCTGTTAGTCATGTGGATATGTACGTTGGTAATTCTTATCGGAGTTGCTTTCACTGTTACTCTGACTCTGGTGGAGATTGAATGAAAGAAAATTATATTCTGGATTTTCTGTCTCTGCCACATTAAAAAACTAAGTTTAAAAATACTGAACATGTGTGTATTACCATTTCACAATGTGTGCATGTGTGTGTGTGTGTGTGTGTGTGTGTGAGAGAGAGAGAGAGAGAGAAAGAGAGTGTGTGTGCACTGGCAGGTGATTCTGTATCAAAAACACTATTATCAAAGGCACTAAACTGAGCAACACACCATGAGACCTACTTGTAGTTGTGAATGTGCATGTGTCGGTGGATAACCTAAGGTGATATTGTGATTACATTGCAAGGAAACTATTTTCAAACAAACTGATGTCAAAGTCAGGGATTGCTCTAGCAGGTCTAAGCTTAATCATTTAAAAACAAATGGATACTCTCCTCTGACATTCATGATCATTTCCCAGGATTCACAGATTTTTTTCTCACAGTCTCACAGGATATGACATCACACTGACCAGCCACGGACATGAAAATAGCCTGACTCTGGTCATAGCAGTGTCATCCGTAGATAAGAAGACCACATCTATTGCTAACGTTGTGATGCTTTTCCCTTATGGGCAGTGATAACAAAATGTCTCATGAGGGAGTGCTTTCTCAAGTCACAAGTGGCATTGAATACCTCACTCACTAAGCATGTGCAATGGACACCAAGAGACAATTGAACCAACGGGACAAGTGGCATGCATGATTATCAAGACTCTCGTGGCAGCCATTAAACTCTGCGCAATATGGCACCACCAGACTGCCTGTGCATTTCCGTGTCGTGGCTAGAGAACACATCCTCCTCCCCTGTGGTCTGGCGGTCCAGGTTGAGCTGCACTAAAGAGCCCCTGAGGGCACCCATCCAGTGGGTTCACCTCTGATGATGATGATTCGCAGAGGCTCCCCAAACCACATCTGCTTACCTCATTGACTGGGAGAGGCACATCTGCCTCCATTAACGCCGACTCGGAATTTGGGGCAAAGCCTGCATCTGTAGCCACCAAGTATGAAATATTGACTCCCTTGTCCACGGCGGGAAGAAGGATCATTAAGCACGGAAGATGACGGCATGCTTTTGAATACTTCCTCCCTCTTAGCATCTGATCGCTGGGCCAGAACTTACTCCATCCAACAGAACAATGTGTGTGAGTCCATTTTGGGAGGACTTTAGGGGACTTCACAAGCATTGCTTGGGCCAAGATGTGTTATCTTTTGGCCGGCTTCACAGATGGACGGGTGGTCACTTTTTGAGAGTCTGGCATGAAAGGTGAGTTAAGCGGAGCTGAGGGGCTTCAATGAAGGCGTCGGATTTGCGGCCATTTCCCTTCCTTGTGGTGCTTTTCCTTCTCATTAACACTCCATCAAAAAACAGCTTTGATGAAGAACAACAGAAGTCTTGACCAAGCCACGGGAGCAGGAATTGAGAAGCACAAGCAAACACCATCTGCTGCTCTGGAACTGAGGAAGTAGAATCAAAGATAATTTCACATTGAAGTCAACGACTCACACACACACACACACACACACACACGCACACACACACACACACACACACACACACACACACACACACACACACACACACACACACACACACACACACACACACACACACACTCACACCTGAGATGATTACAAATAGTTAGTCAAAGCGGCAAAATGTATAATGCATTTCTCTCCTTTTTACCGGCAGTATCAACCTCACAGTAAAGTCAACAGTGTGCTGATGACACAGAACTGAACTTCTCTGCCTTAATTCCCACTGCTTGTACGTATCCTTCAACTCCCTATTTAATGCACACCCACAACTGTACACACACACACACACACACACACACACACACACACACACACACAAATGATCAGAGCTGTGCTCAGAGTAGTAAAATCACTCAAGCTCCTCTGCAGTGCTGCATGAAATAACCCCCAATCACTTCTGCAGTGCAGCGGGTCCTAAATGTATCATGCTCTGTGGATATGTATTTCACTTGACACACCTTTTGAAAGATGTATATGGCAAAATGGATCTTTTAGGTCATTACATAAATATGGGATGACTTTTTATCCTCCAAGAGCAAAACTCACTAAACTGGCTTATTTTCTTACAAGAAATGACACAAAAATGCGGCCGAATTGTTGTTGAAGTATGCAGGCTCTCGGTTGTTACTTTATAATGTTGTCGGATACTGGTGGAATGAAATGTGTTCCTCTGTATTAAAATGTAAATTATATGTTTACATTGAGTTACTCAATTAATTACGCAATTAATTTGCCATTAATTTGCCCAAGCAACCATGTAGAATCTTACACAAGAAGTGCGGCGTTTCCATAGCAATAAATAGGGAGACGTTTTTCTACCATCGGCTATTGAGAGGGAGGGGGAGTGGAGAAACACAACGGAAATAACATGCAAACAGATTGACTGTGAGCCGTGCACACTCAGGGATTCAGTTGTTCAAACCCCCCCCCCCCCCCCCCCCCCGTCGCTTGGTAAAGCGAACGGCGAGGAGAAAACACTCCCCCAGTGTGTCAAAAGTGCTGATGGAAACGCCTGTGGCTCTCTGAACGGCCCTCTCTTGGGCCAGGAGCTTTTCATCGGAGCGAATGTGACTGAGAGAGGGATGAAACATCTACATCTGTCTACGGTCCAGAGAATCCCCATGTGATCCATTCTATCTCCATTTAAACAGCAGGCAGGGGAGGGAATCCTCAGCTGGATCATCGCAATCATCGCGTTTGATAATAGTTAGCGAATTGGCAGCCGCGCGGAACGATTACCGGAGATTAATGAGTTTCCTTGTTGAGTTTGCAGATTTTGCCGTCATGTTGTTTTGTGTTAATTGTGAATTTTATACGCAGCCGCATCCGTGAGACTATTGTTATTTAAACAGATTTGTTGACTCAGACTTAGTCTTTGAGGGCTGAATTTATGGTAAAAAGTGAAAAGTAATGGGAAAAAAGCAGAGACAAAAATGTGCTATTGTATTATCTCTAATGGTTTCATAGGACTGTGTACACTGTGTTTTCCTATATGACCTACAGTATCGTGGGTCATATCCCACTCTGTTTATGTACTGTATATGATGGCTCATACCCCACTCTGTATTATGCATATGATTGGTTTTCTCAGTCGCAGGTGAAACAAAACCCCACCACCGCATCTTCACTCTCAGGCGGTTTTTAATAAAGCCTTAATTTACCTCAGCTTGTCAGCAAATTTGATCCATTTTGTGCGTGTGCGTGTGTGTGTGTGTGTGTGTGTGTGAGTGTGTTTGTGTGTCTGTATGTGTGTGTGTGTCTGCTTGTGTGTGTGCGTGCGTGTGTGTGTGTCTGCAAGTGTGTGTGTGTGTGTGTCTGCAAATGTGTGTGTGTGTGTGTGTGCGTGTGTGACTGAACGTCTGGGTCCCACATGGGGAAACACACCTCCAAGGGAAACGAGAGAGTCAGCTGCCTGGCAGGAGGTGAGACGGTGGGCAGAGAAACAGGAGGACCACCCCATCCCCCCGCTGCCCACCCGGCGTCTGGGGCGAGGGCATCCGCACAACGCCAGCCGAGCAGCAGGGGCACCGGTCCGTGGAGAGAGGCCCACCCTGTGCAGGGTGGCGGCGGGGAGGATTCTGGGTAATTGTGCCCTGGCCGTTGTCGGTGATTAGCGACGCGCTCCCATTTGTGAAATGACACATTGGAATCCTCCTGGACGCCTTTCGCACGAAATGAGCCGCCGGGAGCCGAGGCGTCGGGGTGTCGGCGGGCGTGGCGAGATTAGATTATTCTGTCAGACGGGCGCACGGCAACGGCGGCCAGGTTGAAACGCTCGCCGTCATCGTCGTCGTCTCTATGGAGAGAGGCAGGGGAGCACAAAGACCGGGGAGACGAGTTTGTTTACTGATCTAGCAGCACTTCTGATGAGTATTTGTCTGAATTATGGTGTGTGTGTGTGTGTGTGTGTGTGTGTGTGTGTGTGTGTGTGTTTGTCTGTGTGTGTGTGTGTGTGTGTGTGAATGTGTGTGTGGATGACTGGTGTTGCCCTGAGATGGGAAGCGGTTTTAAGATGCAGGTTAATGGCAATCAAATGTCCTGCATAATATCACTTTGTGCAACTTTGTACAACCGCAAGAGCATGAGTCTGTGTGTGTGTGTGTGTGTGTGTGTGTGTGTGTGTGAGAGAGAGAAATAGAAAGAAAGAGAAAGATATAGTGACTAAGCGAGGAGAGAGAGAGAGAGAGAGAGAGAGAGAGAGAGAGAGAGAGAGAGAGAGAGAGAGAGAGAGGAGAGTATGTTTCAGTTCACCCACTAGCTTCTGAGATACAGCTCCATTAAAGACCTGAGTAGGAGAGATTATGCATTAGCGGTGGGCTATGTAAAAAAAAGATCTCCCTTATGAATATGTAAAATAAGGCCAGCAAGTCGGATGGTGAAAATATCCTTATATCCAAGATATAATGCTTCCATACTATATGGTATGTGTGTGTGTGTGTGTGTGTGTGTGTGTGTGTGTGTGTGTGTGTGTTTGTGTACACGTGTTTGTGTGTTCACACTGCATAGGTATGAAGGAGAGGTGGGGAGAGCACATACTTCAACATCAAAGTCTCCGGAATCAAGGATGCTCTTCAAGAGCAACCGACACCATGCATACCATCCGATAAAGCAGCCCATCTCCCCCCTCCCCGCCTCCCCCCCGCCCCTCCGCGCGTTCACTTTACATTATGTGTACCTCTCGTATATATATACATCCAGGGATATCACACCTCGTGGAGAGTGCTTCGCCCGCGTCGACAACAGCAGCGGCGGCGAAGCCCGATGCACATTTCCTGCTCAAACCCACTGAGATTATTGACCAGACGTGAACCGTGTGGGCGCCCAGCTTGTTCTGCGGCTCTCCTGCTCGCGCACAACTTGGAGTCGTACGGATGCCTTCATCTATTTCTGGGGCTGCGGAGGGGGGGGGGGGGGGGTGGTGGTGATGATGGGGATGGGGGGGAGGGGGGGGAGACACCCCCGGAAGGTAGGATGCGGCGCTCGCTGATTACAGTGCCCGGCAAACATCTCTCCTCCTCGTCTCTCCTCACCTCTCCTGTCCTCCCCTCTTCTTTCCTCTCCTGTCTTTGTTCCCCTCCTCCCATCTCAGTCATTCTCGTCTCCACTCTTCTTTTCTTTTCTCTTCTCCTCTGTCCTTTATTCTGTCCTTGTTTACGGTGGCTGCTTTTTGTTCCTCTCCCTCGACGACATCAGTACGAAAACATCAAGTCTAACCATTTGAAGAGAGAGAGACTAAACGCTCCTTCCTCTTTTCCAATAGTTTTGACTAGTGAAACAGGCTAAGCTGTTTTGGATAAATGATGCCCTCAAGTAAATAAGGCATTGATGTAATGCCAGTTGGGGTGAGAAGCAGGCTCCATCACAATTGTTTTTTTGTTTTTTTTTTCGGACAGATTATAGCTGTAAGGAGTACAACTTACTTAATGAAAAAGGTCCAAGTCGAGTTGTTAGAAAAGCCCATGTAGATTAACCGCCCCGTTGTAATCATGGCCAAATTTGACTGATTTACTCTCTCTCTCTTTCTCTCTCTCTCTCTCTCCAAAATAATGAATATAACTTGACTCAATGATTTAGTTTCATTTAATCATGAGGCTCCACCACTTTGTTCACCCAGGGCATCTGAACCCACAAAATACATTTTGATCATTTTCCAACATTTTGAATATGAATATGTTTGAATAACATGTGTTTCACTTGTCTTTAGGCCTGTGGTGTTCCCAGTAATTGGAAATGAATGGGTGAGATCACGGTCAGTGTATAGTCCGTATAGTATCTGTGCTTGTGTCACTCAAACACACACACACACACACACACACACACACACACACACACACACACACACACACACACACACACACACACACACACACACACACACACACACACTAACACCCTCATTTCTCCTCTTTGCATCTATGCCAGCCCCCACGGCAACTTTCTTTCCCCCTCTGAGCTCAGGTCAATAAAGCCTGCAGGCCGTAACAAGTAAATGGAAGATCAAAACGTATATTCTAAACAACTTTTTAAGTTAAAAGTTGATAGAAAGATCTATCACAACATTAGATAATAATATATGTATGACTATGGATTTAGAAACAAACTATGATGCAGCAGCCAGTTTTGACCGGGACCACAAAACTAATAAAAATGAACAAACACAACAGGATGCTTACAGTAATTCAAAGCATGAATCATCGTTGAATGAATTTTTTTTTTATCATGGAACAACTTTCAAATTCAAAGTTTGTCTTATATTTTGTATACAGTAATTCCCTGTGTATTAGCCACATTGTGAATAAGCCGAATGACAGTGTTTTATGCAAGTGAAAAGAGACAAAACCATATTAGTAGGCTACCATATTAGCTGCTCCCCGTTTATTAACCTCATAGCTGAAGAATAGTAGGGAAATGACTTATACGCATATATATATATATATATATATATATATATATATCATATCTCCTACGGTATATTAAGCTATATTTAGCTTTAGCACTTGATCCTGCTCACAGTCCTAATTCCTCTCATCATGTGCACTGCGGTGTTCATAGAAGTCAGTGTGTGTTTTTCTTTTTTTAATTATTATTACACTTTGACTCCCATCCTTTCTGCCACTTCCCTCCCCTTTGCTGCACTGGCTGTGGGTTTCCTCCATCTTTCCTTGTTTCAAACAATGAGCTCCCCGGCGGCTGGGCACTCGCGAGAGCCCTCGGAGCTGTAGTAGGTCATACCGACCGTGTCGCTACAGCTGAGATGACCTAATGAATATCCAGCAGCGGAGTGGTTATCAGAAGAATCGGGAGAATTCCCGCTTGGCCAGTAACGCTGTGAGGCTGGGCAGATATGACTGTGAGCTTAAGAAGGGAATGATATTTGTATGTTTTTTGCACACATACATCACCCCCCCCCCCAAACACACACACACACACAAAAACACCCCCCCCCCCACCCCACCCCACCCCACCCCACCCCACCCCACACTGAAACCTGGAATCTCACAGTAATATTTAGTGTCCCACCATGCCACTGTGAATATCTGTGTTGGCTACATAAAGTTCAAGGTATTTGAAAGGGGATAGGAAAAGAGATAAACACAATAACAGCCCTGGCTAGATTGGCCCATTGGGAAAATTCCTCAACAGCCGGTTTCCACCTGATGGACACTTACTCATCACACTCAATCTCGAGCACTATCCCATCCACAAAATAACAACCTCATCTTCATTAGAGAGAACCTACAAAGGTGCAGAGGAACCATTCCAAAACGGGGAGACAAAAGAGAAACAATTCATCACCAACACACTCAACCCTGATGGCTAAAAACACTAACCTTATGTTAACCCCAGTTATAAGTAATACAACACAAACTCAGTCAATCTTGCCTCAAACACTTAACTTCAAACGGCAGTCTGTTTCCAAAGAAGAATAAAAAAACCATCAATGCATCAGACAATGAACATCAAACATAAACCACTGATCTTCCACCATGACTTAAAGGTGCACTCGGTTACTTTAGCAAGAAGCTTGCTTTAACAGAAAATCTGACTTTTCTTCTTTAGCCTTCAGTCTGTAGCCTCCTCTCCACTGTCACTGATTAGGCAAGTGCACATGGAGCATAAGAGCATATATGAGCATAAGGCAGGTCAAAATGGCTGCTTTGATACTGAATGTCCATATCATTTTTTTTCCACATTATACAGTCTGGGCCAATTACTAATATGTATTCCCCCCCTCTGAACATATCCTTTTAGCAAGAGCTGTCAGAATGTGACGAGAGCATCGTAAGTTACTGAATTTATAAAAACTGACCTTACCTTTTAACTACACACAGGTGGTACAGAAATGACTCCCTATTCCGCTTTTATTCTCAACCTCACACTGATACTCTGTTGCCGACACATCAACACATTCCTATTCCTTTATCCCTCCAACACACAGGCAATACCTCCCAGCCAAACAGCAACAAAACAACAACTGCCCCCCCCCCCACCCCACCCTCCCCGAAAAATTGCCCCCCCGCTGCCCCATCACGCACCTTACCCCAAACCGCTCCAGCCTCCTCTTTTCGTGAGTCCACGGTGTGTGCTGAATGTTTCGGCCATCTGACCCTACCCAGATGGCCCGGGTGACATGCGTCTCTAGAATCAGCTGTTCCTCTGTACAAATCTGCATATTTAGTGTCAAATTATACGCTATATTAACACCGAATGTTTGTGATTCAAGGTAATGCATAAGTTAATGGAAAGCAGGGAAATGAAGGCGGAGGGGGGGAGAAAAACAAATTAAAAATACAAAGTACTGAGGGAAAGTAGCATATCTTTCATCTTTAGTTTTCAAGGGTAAGGCTATGAAGTCAAACATTCATTCAAAGGAATTAGTTAGTTTGATATGCAGTGATTTGAGGTCTTCTTCAATCCATAACTTAAAGCTCATAAACTAACCCATAATTTGCACTGTAATGTGTTGCACATGTGTAAAACATCCCTTGATTAATATTGTTTGTCTTCTGTCATTATGGTTTGTCCCCAAAATGCAGGTGAATGGGCACTTTAATATACTTGCACTGTAGCAAATATTGATTCGTATTCCGTTTGAGATGAAAGAATTGCCCAAATGAGATTTTCATTGCGATCCATCAGGAGCGTTTATAAAAGTCATCATCTCTATGTCATCATAACTTTAATAAAATCCGCAGTATCATAATGTTTGCTTTCTTTTCCCTCTCATCACCCTCACCCCAGTGAAGTGCCAGAAAACAAATGTGTCATTTTTCCATATCCAAAAACTATAAAGCTCCAGGCCACTTGGATGAGATGGAGGGATTCACCCTAAACAGCGTGGCAGCAAACAAGACAAATAAACGCTCTCCTCCACTCACTCACCAATGGGTCCCTGCCCGTTGCGCGCGTCATGTCACGTCACCCGCTGTCCAAACGGCCCCCGAATAAAACTGATTCATGTTGCCGGGAAGCCGAGACCTGGAAGACAAGCTGATTCATGTCACAGGACCGAGGATGAAAGGCCCCTAAAAATGGAAAACAGCATCTTTGTCTCTTTAACAATATATGTGGACGTCCCCGCTGCCAAGTTTCAAGATAAAGCTTAAATATGGGGAGGCACTAAGAGATTAATCAGGAGGAAGTGGTCTGGCGCAAATAGTTCAGTTTTCGCTATAGCTGTGGGGAGGGATGGGGGTGTCTTTATGACAAGGGGAAATTGTGCAAGAAGGGGGGGAAAACTGTTCTGAGCTGATTCTGCTGAATTTACCCCCCTTTTTTTGCAAAACATGCATTTGATTGCAGACAATTGCTGTTTGAAGTGCTAAGGAAGATCAACGATGACAGTAGGAACTGTAAAACCATTAAGGATTGCATCACAAATCACTTTTTATTAGTGCCCGCCGCCATCTCTCCCGAGACGAGAGGATGTGACATCGCTGAAGATTTAGACATTTCCTCTGTGAGTCGGCTGGGAGACAATAAAAAACGGGAGCGTCCTTGACCGTCCTTAATCCACTGGGAGACTGGTGGCTCCTGAACCTCCCCTCTGTCAGTCCTGTCTATGTCACAGTGTCCAACCTCCACGTGCTCCTGTACTTCTCCAGTCCATCTCTCGGCATTATAGGAAGGAACGCCAGGAACTCTTTATTCCCTGTGATTTTCTTTTTCTTTTTTTTTTTCTTGGAGCCAGACCAGACGAGCAAATCTTTCTGGTTTAATTCTCGTCCTGATGGACAGACAGATATGGGGCACGAAAGGTTAAGCTTCAACTGAAGAGGGAGAGCGAAAAATGGCCTCTTTTGTTTCATTAGTGGAAACCCCATAAGTGGACTCTCAGAGAGGGAGAGAGAGAGAGAGATGGAGAGCCAGAAAGAGATAAAGATGAATTCAGGGGGTGGGGGGGAGGAGGAGAGGATAAGAGAAGAGAGAGAGAGGGAGAGAAGAGAGAGAGAGAGGGACAGAAGAGAGAGAGAGAGACGGAGAGATGAGGACAGAGAGGGAGGAGGTCTACTGGCTCGGGCTCATTGATTAATAGTATGAGAGCCGGGTCCCTCTAAAGAAAGATATATTGGACAATTTCCGCGTAATGTGGATAACCTGAGTGACTGCGACAACATTTGATTTGGTAAAGATATACATGAGATGAATATCTTGGCTCTGGTCTGGGCTGAGAGCACGTTCTCACATATGAATGATGAGAGTGAGCCAACATCCCAGTCACCAGGCTGGTAGATTAATCATAACCCTTCTGATGTCCTTCAGCCAGCACACCAGCCATCTGAACTCGCCAGTCTGTCTAATCAAAAGGGTCTGTGTGGGGTGTGTGTGCGTATGTGTGTGTACGTATGTGTGTGTGTGTGCCTGTGTGTGTGTGTGCGTGTGGGTGGGTGGCAGTAATCTGAGAGGAAGCAATACTGAAGATGATGTTACAAAGATAACAAGCAATTCACTCACTGTAGGTCTGCAATGAGATACCACGAGACGCTTTAACAATTTTGATTATGACGGGAGATACTTTATCGACAATAAACATCAATAAATATAAAATCAGTGAACGTCATAACCCTGAGATGTCCTACACTGGAGCAAAGACAGATGTGAGGTAACAAATAAGGCAGTTGAACAAGTCGAAGGAAAACAAGAACTTAAGCAAAGTCAGAACGCGAGTTCAGCCCTCTGATTTTCTTTTCTCATTCAGTGCAGCAGTGGAACACTCTAGCACTGATGATGACTTGAGATATGTACCCACCAGCTTTATTAAGTGTGCTGCAGTTGAGTGGGGGGCAATTTTCCTTTCTTGACGGAGCACAAAAACATTCTGTTAAATCCTGGATTCTGTTCCATCTTTCGCCACATACGTTAAGCGTTCTCCGTGTGTGCGCAGACACCTTATTCACTTTAAATATATATATATATATATATATATATATATATATATAACAAAAAAAGTGGAAGGGAAAAGAAAGAGAGGAAGGCATTTACTGTGGCGGCGACGGTAGATGCATTCTTTCAAATTTATTCACCGCAGCTGCTGATTACCTTTGCTGAAAGAAGACACGGTATCGGGCTTTTATTTTGAGTACCTCTCCAAAGGCGTTTGAAAGCCACCCTTTTAACAAGACAAACACTGAAATTTCTGACAATGACAACCGAGTAGAGGCTATGAATACTCAGCCACCAAGGCCACGCTCATCTATTTTCACTATTTGCACATCAAATGAAAGCCTGAGTTGATTATACAACCTTTTAGAATGGAAATGAGCTGATGCTTTGATAGAAAAAAAAAACACAAACACACGTTTAAGTCTTTTGTCTCACTGTCACATGTCAATTTATGGAGGAAGAGACCGCTTGTGGCTTGTCAATCACATCTAAGATTTGTTTTTGACCCTCACATTAGCCTTGACTGATTACTCCGTAAAGAAAAACCAAGACAATTCCATCACATCGTGTTGTGGGTGATATCAATCAATTTAGATATATCAACAATCAAAACACGGTGTGGGAAAAGTAGTAGAGTCTTTGGTATACCTGTGAAAACATCCCTTTTTAGTAGTTCTAAGAGTTCTCTGATCCTCTTTCTCTGTGCAAAAATACCTTTAGGGTAAACATACAAATTTCAAAGTGCTTATCTTCATTTATGTCAGAACAAGTGGAGGAGAAGTGAGACACGCTTCGAGCTCATCTGCCTCAGCCAGCCCATCTGCCTGCGGGGCATACATTTGCCCGGACTTCGGTGGCGGGAGAGGAGAGGAAACTAGCCGCGTCCGTGTCTGATTAAACAGCAAAACAAAGACTCTATCTGCCTTCTGAGATTGATCCCGATAAGCCGCCTAAAGTTCCCCTCACAACCGGAGGAGGGGGGCTCGCAGAACGAGCCTGGCCTTGGGCCAAGGAAGCACTTTCTCCTTCATGTAATAATAAATAACATTGCAAGGCTTCGGGTTCACACGCTGTGAAAAACATGAGGGACAGCCATTAAAGGGGAAAGAGTGAGTATGTGCATGCATGTGTGTGTGTGCGTGCGTGCGTGCGTGTGTGTGTGTGTGTGTGTGTGTGTGTGTGTGTGTGTGTGTCAGACTACTGCAGAGATTGTCTGGGCTACTTAAGCTGCCATGTAACACATGCCACAGATGCTTTTACATATATTCAACATTACAAGGATTCAGCACGGGTTAGGTTTTCTGTCCAAGACCTCTAGCCGGAGTCAAGAGAACGACATATGCTCCAATAGCAGTGGCGCAGATTTACACCAGTCATGTTTACACTGGATGAAAGACATGAACGAGTGAATAAATTGGCTGGCTCGCCAACATCCTTTTCAAATGAGCACCAGGTTGCTCTGTGTGAAGCCTCTCAAGTACGCCCTCATTTGTATGGGCTTCAGATTTCTGTGTTAGTGTTGAGAATTATGTGAGCTTACAGTATCTCATGAGAATTTACATTAGTGTCAAACTGCTGTCAGGAGACCCTGCTGTCCCTGGTGTGTTGGATTGAACTTAGTTCGTTCAAGGTGTATGCACGCAAAACATGCACGTAATCCACAACCGACGTTACAATAACGCTTTTTCGCTTAAAAACAGCAAGCCGTTCTCCTATTAGAGGTCACCTAATCAGGCGTTTCTACATCTTTCATCATAGGTTGTAAAAACAAGGGAAGAGAATGAAAAGCACTTTGAAAGTGCCTTCAAAGCGCTCGGAGACTAGTCCTCCAATAGACAGACGTGTTAGCCGCGCTGCTGCCACTGAAGGCGTCTCACCTCTAGAGATAGCGCACTTTCAGCTGCCACAGAAGTCATATTAGGGGACTGATGTGTGCTTCTTTAATGGATGCAGGTGCAACATTAACCCCCGCCCCACACACAAACACACACACACACACACACACACACACACACACACACACTGTTTTGAATCAGAAGTAACTGACGCCGAAATAATCATGCAAGGGGAAATGACATGCTGTATTATATAATGCTTCAGTGTTTGCACGTTATGATTTCCTTCAAATCTGGTCCAGAATACTCATATTAAACACACACACACACACACACACACACACATGCACACACACACACGCACGCACACACACACACACACACACACACACACACACACACACACACACACACACACACACACACACACACACACACACACACACACACACACACACACACACACGCACACGCACGCACACGCACACACACGCACACAATTCTAGTCTGTCCTGAAATGCTTGAGTGGGAAATATGTGCGTGAGTCTATCATCAAAAGACAATTGCCAAGGGCGGCATCTAGAACAAAAGGATTCTCTGTTCATAATTAATACTTTAATAAAAGAGAAGCAATTGAATAATTGAGGTAATACTACAAAAAACATGGCTGCTAAATTATTCCAATGACCAACCATAAGAATACTATTGCATCAAAGTCTGGGATGCATGACACAGAGAGAATCCAACCCTGTGGAGAACCCTCCAGTGAAGAGAAGAAAAGAAGATAAGAAAAAGAGAGAGGGAGGATCAGGGGTCTAACGCAGCAACAATGCTCTGGATGAATTATCTATGGCTCCTGTGTGTAAGGCCTCTGTCATAAGCCTCTTCAGAACTCCCCAGTGAATATTTAAGAGGATGCCCTTGTCGAGTGTTTTACCGTCGCCGCGGTAATTCGCAACACGTTTATGACATCATTGGATGGGGGGCCAGGAAGACAATCCACCTTCTGTCTCATGCAAAACGGGAAATCTGCTGTGGTACCTTACCGCACGCCAAAAAAGCCTGCGCGAGACATTACTGTTGCAATGTCCTTGCCTCCTACTAGAAAATGCAGCCCCATCCGCTAGGTATGCACATTCATCAGTAGGTTTACTGAGGCAACACGCTGTAATGCAGCCCGGCATGGCCAAGCAAACACTTCTTAGCTGACACTTACAGACAATACCATTCCTTCACTGAATACAGTATGTAGGAAGGAATTGGAGCTCTCGCACAACCATGATGCAACCTCATCATCATTTTGGAGCATCTTCCCCTGAGCTCCACTTGTCTTCTGGTTGGAGGATATCCGACATGGTAAGGACAGTGTGTGGGAAAGGGTAGATGCTTATGGCTTGAAATAATTCAATTAAAAAACAGCCATTATGAAATACAAAATAATTAGGCAAGACAGCTGATTGGATTTGGGCTTGATGGAGTCATTATTGCTGTTCACCACCCAACCTCCATCTCCCTCTCTCGCGCCGCACTCTCTTGGGACTACTGTCAATTGAAATACAATGCAGTGTTTGGCAAAATAAAAAAAAATAAAAAAATAATGTAATGGCAGAACATGCTGAAAAGTGTCATTCCGTGTACCCGCTAATTGCTTGTGAGTAGAAAGTGATGTGAAGTGCCTGGGATAAAACAATCGAAGCCTCTCGACATGACGGTGCTGTTACGCTAACAGGGCTAATTATGTATAGGAGGCTAATGAAGAGGCAAGTCAACACGGCTGTGACCTTTGACAGCAGAAACACATATAAGAGAGGTATTGTAAGAGACGGATGATGATAGCAAGCCATATTACGACGCTCACGTTCAATTAATCAATCAGTTTCATTTCAACCGAAAAACAGGACTTGTAATGGTGTTACGTTCTGAGAGTTAACAAAAGAGAGCGCACAATCAAGTTCAAGATGCATCAAGAACAGCAAAGCAATGGACGACATGCCCCCATTTAAACTGTCAAGGTAAGCCACCCATGGGAGGGTAGGGAGCAGAAAACGAAAAACGGCTGGCCAAATGCCACGCTTTTGTACATCGCACGAGCGCCATAAGTGCTCGGAGCGCGACACAATTACCGCTTCGGTGTGTCTATTGTCAGAAATTTCACCCGCATAAAAAGAGTTACATAATACAGTCTTGACCTTTTGCCGAGTCTTTTTTGAAATCCCACCGCAGGGAGCGCCGAGTGCGCCGTACCCAGGAGTGATGCGGCGCGATTTCTGTTGGTTTTTATACCTCATTTGCTGTGAATTTTTCTCTCCCAACCACCCCCACTTGTATCCCACTAAATGCTACACAGAGCGGGTAAGCAGCAGCAGGGCTTTTTTGTTGTGCAAAATGTCATATCCCAGGAAACTCATTTTCAGCCGATGACACAAAATTGTTGCTGTTTTCTTTTTTCTTTTTTCTTTTTTAAGGCGCAAGGGGGGGGGGGTTGGATTGGCAGCGCTGTGTGGGGAAGATGGAGAAAGAGAGAAAGAGATAGAAAGAAAGAGAGAGAGAGAGAGAGAGAGAGAGAGAGAGAGATGGAGAGAGAAAGAGAATTGTAGTGGGACGTGAATGCTCAGTGGTATTTTGGTCTTTTGTATGCTGGCCCTCCAGTGCCTCGGTAAGACATGATCTGTTGAGTCTCCACTGTTTACCCCACAGTTTTATCTGTTGCCAGCGTGTCGCCAAATTGTACCCTTCGACTTCCATAATCTGTCTCTTTCTGTCTTCTCCTCTCTTGCTTCCTCCCTCTCTTTCTATCCTTCTCTCTCTCTCTCTCTCTCTCTCTCTCTCTCTGTGCCCTCTTTCTAGATGGCATCGGTGCCAATTCATTGACAGCTGCTTTGCTGTAACCCGCACTAAACCTGTCTGAGGGACTCCTGGGGGTCTTGGCCCGGGCCCCATTGCCTGCCAGTGGGAGGGAATGTGCAGGGCCCAGGGGCCACGGCCACATTGAAATCAGGCCCATACCATCTGCAGCCTGGTTGCCGTCCTTCCCGGTGCCAAGGCCCTGCGAAGGGTGCTTTTGCCCCTTTTGCGAAGGGGGATTGTTCAAAACGCCATGGGGCTCGCTGAGTGCCAGATGAAATGAATCTTCCGTAGCCTCTCCACATTGAATGAGCTGATGGGTCCCTTCGCTTGAGCTGTTTAAACAACATATGCTCGAACATGATCGCGATGATCGAATGTTTCCCCTTGAAATGATCGTAATGCGATTGGTGTGCTTTGTAATTGTAATGATGCAAAAAACGTAACACGTTTGGATTTCTTACAGAAAATAAATGAGTGCATTTCATGGAGGCTTAAACAGTCGTCACCCATTTTATCAACACCAACTAACATATTCAGTTCCTGTAATTGGGGATTCACTAGGTCACTTCAAGGACAGTGGATATTGGTCCACTCTCTGTCCTTTCTATTCAACTCCACTTTAACTGTGATCCTCAGAGCAGCACATATTATGCACAAACCCATTACAGTCATTTCTGTAAAATAAATAATGACAGACGTAAAACCCAAACGCAGTCATTCACACACCGTCAGTGCGCTTTAAGTGCATCGCCTCTTTCAGAGAGAACTTAGATGTTTTTTGGATACAGGCTGGTGGCTCCGATGATGTATGACAATGACCATCTGTGCTCGCGGTGCATCTGTGCTCTAAACTGCATGCTTGTCAGTGGAGTGTCAAAATCGGATGTAAACAAACACTCCGACAATGGGAACACACACAGCTGCACTGATCTGAAGGAGCTATTGATTACACACCTCACCTTCAAGCAGCCTGTTAGAACAGAGAGCGGTATCAACTCCGGAATGTGTCAGAGGCATTCGAATGAAAAGACAATAGCTAATAGTGATCCTTAATGCTGTTCCATTCCGCTTCAGCTCAAGGCCAGAAGGGCTACGCAGTATGAACAAAACATAGCCGAGCACGAAAAAAAATGTGATAGAAATGGATGGCTTAATTCACATGAGTAACCTTCAAAATGCTAATGGCAGCTAAACCTCTTCAAACTGAATTGCTAAAATGTTGAGAGAACATGCAATATCAATTCTCAGAGTAAAGGCCAGTTTGTACAGTATTCTCCTTGTGTACATCAACACAAAAGGCAAGCCTATTCCTGTAATGTGTCATACTGTCTGTTTTTCTGTCATGCACATTCTCCACTGAATCTCCTTTGCTTAACAGTTATTTGTCAAGAAGATATATTTAAATGAGTGAAATAGGTCATTTAAAGGAACACTTCACCGTTTTTTCATATTAAACTACGTTATTCAATTACAGTAACTATATTGTGTGGCGGAATAACATTGGAAGCACTTAGACTCTGCGAAGTAATATCCTCCCTCCAAAGTGAAAATGACAGTGCAAGAGTGAGGATATTACTGCGCCAGACAATATAGTTATCCCTCTTACCTACTTAGAAATGCACCACGTTTTATTTTGTCTCACCATGGTTGTGTGACTACTCGTGTAACTGTATTTTAATGGGGAAAACATGGAGGTGTTTGGTCGCTTCTAAATTCATCTCTGTTTGGATCCTACAGAATGAACTGGGCTAGCTAAGTGCTATCAAAGTTGTGCCGCGCGCTAGAGCCAGTGAGTGCACGCATTGCAACATGAGAGGTATCAACTCGTCTTAATAGTTTACAGTAATATGAAAAAACGGTGAAGTGTTCCTTTAAGATGGGGGTGCATATTTATTAGCTTTTCTATGTACAGTGTATATGTTACAGATCGATGCCCATGAGGAGCAAGTCTATGATGATGGTCTAGTTTCAATCTAGGAGTTAGAACTAAAAATATTCATCAAATTAGAAGTACATTATCTTAAGATTTCAAATTACAGAGCAAAGTTTCAAAAGTTGAGTGTTAGATTACCACAGTCATCCAAAAGCATAAACTAATTTCCAAGCCAAGACACAACAAAACAATAAATTACAAACTTCTGCTTTACCCAGTCACATGCCAAAACAAAATGTCATTCAGCAATAGAAGATCACCATTTTGCTCTATCGTGATTGAGTCTTCATTATAGCGCTATGTTGGAGGCTAATTAAGCCATCCACAGACTTCTTTGTGCAAGATGAGGTGCAATCCTTGTCTCTCACTTCTGCTCCAACTACGATGGGGGTTGGGGGGGGGAGGAGGGAGGGGGTGATTCATGAAAATTGAATCACATCAGAGCAGCCAGAAAGTTGCTTTCTCATGTTTGGGGTTCGGCGAAAAGAAAACAAAATCGGAAAAAAAGAACTTATGAAGAGAGAGAGAGAGGAAAAATGGGCAGGAGGGAGGAAAAAGTTGGTGGAGAGAAAGACTGAGGAGCGGATTTGTTGGGTTATAATGAATAATTCATTAAAGTCTCTCGCCCGAGATTGAATGTTTCGACTTGACTGTAGATCAGAATGCAAGAGGCACATAATATTCCACTCTCATGGGGTGCATTGCTACCCCTCCCCCTCCCCCCACCAAAAATATATATATATTTAAATAAATATATATAGACACAAGAATGGTGTTCAAACATGCTGGGCACACCCAAATCACCAAGGTAATATGTACAATATAAAACAGAATTAAAAGTGTTATGGAATAATACTGTATCCCTCATGGTTTCGTGGTAGAAAGGCTCAAAGCTCTCAGTGGTTCACTGCTGACATTTTAGTTCTTTTTGGAAAAGATATCAGAAGGTCCTCTACTTCACTTTCCAAAGTACACACTTGAATGTGTGTTTTTTTTCTGAGGTGGAGACTCTGCAGTGAAAAATACTTGCCAAGGCATTTGAACATGGCAGGCCTTGTGTAGCATAACTGAACAATGCCCAGGGGGGCGATGGTGTTGGTAGTCTGACGTGTGTGTGTGTGTGTGTGTGTGTGTGTGTGTGTGTGTGTGGTGTATGTATGTGTATGTTTGTGTATGTCTGTGTGTGTGTGTGTGTGTGTGGTGTAAGTGTGTGTGTTTCTGTGTGTATTTGTGTGTGTGTGCGTGCGTGCGTGCGTGCGTGCGTGCGTGCGTGCATGTGTGTGTGTGTGTGTGTGCATGTGTGTGGTGTATGTATGTGTATGTTTGTGTGTGTGTCTGTGTGTGTGTGTGTGTGTGTGTGTGTGTGTGTGTGTGTGTGTGTGTGTGGTGTAAGTTTATGTGTTTCTGTGTGTATTTGTGTGTGTGTGTGGTGTAAGTTTCTGTGTTTCTGTGTGTATTTGTGTGTATGTATCAGGTATATGTGTGTGTGTGTGTGTGTGTGTGTGTGTGTGTGTGTGTGTGTGTGTGTGTGTGTGTGTGTGTGTGTGGTAGTGGGGGGTAAGAGCAGGAGCACGGAAGGCGTCTACTCTCTCTGAGCCTGTCAGACATCACCAGTGGAGGTGTCAGCTCGGGACTCGGAGAGGGCGCAGCCCAGAAGGGCCTGACCAGTGCCACTGGGTACAGCTGACCTGTCCACTCCTCCGGACACCTGGCACACACCGATTAGCGTCCAGATGCACCCGGCCAGAGGAATGTAAATTCTAATATTGACCGCACACCACCCATACCAATGAGCAGAATGAGTCAGAGGTTTACTTTTAAAGAAACAAATGGCCAAAGAAGTCTTTTAAGAGTTTGTCGAACTTCTAAAAAGAGATTCATTGGTGAGAATTAAAAAAAAAAAGAAAAAGGCACAAGGAGAACGCAAGGGGAAAAGCAATGATGTACTCTATCTTTTGGATTTCCAAGCTATTATCCTGCCCGACACTTTGAATTATCCTCTATTTTCTCAAAGTGAAAATTAAAGTGGTAAAACTGTTAGTAAGTCATTTGTGCGGACTACGGGACACATCATAAACCAGTGATGTCATGTCTAATGCTGATATTTCCCTTACAACCAATCAGTGATGCTCTTTGTACACTTGATATTGGTTGTGTGTGTCAAGATGAAGAGATTCAGATGTGAAATCTATTCAAGAGCTAAAAAAGACATATCATTTAGTAAGAGCAACAGCAAGGGGAAAAACAATGATGTCAACTTGATACCTCTGGTTTTACTGGTATTAAAACATTTATGCCTTTGCCTGCTTGGAAACTGATTGGTTTCAAACGAACATGCTTAAAAGTACTACAAAGTAAAGAACAATCTTTTGCACTCCACAGACATCGCAAGTCCTGAAATGAACTAATTCTGATTTTCCCCTTGTGCCCTTTCATGTGGTTTACCATGAGATTTAAGACGGAAATTAATATTTCATAATATGGATGGATGTAGAAAAAAAACAAAATAAATCAAACATATAAAAGTTGTAAGGCAATTAAAGGAAAAACAATGAGAGTTTGTAATCATATTTACGAATCTCCCAGGATTAACTCACTATAAAAGTTTTAATGAAAACAACAAAAGTAGCACAAATAATTCATGCCATATGAAGAGGTTCTACAGTATTTAAGTGGATATGAAATGATATTGATCATTAAGACATTCTTCTTTCCATGTTGAGCAAACTGAAGTACATCTAAAGTACAGTATAACCTCAAGAGGTAACCCTTCATTTTACTCCTAATTACTTACGCTAAGATCGAGAGAAAAGAAATAATGACCAGTGTGATGTAGGATTCATATAAATCCAGTGGACATGAGGCACAGTAGAGCCTTAGCAGTCTTGTTTTACAAGGAAACGTCCAATTATTGTGCTTTGGTTTCTTAGTGATTCATGGTGAATATTTCATTCTACCTCATTTTCATGTTGACTTTATCCTCGGGCACAACATACTAACAAGGGATCACGGTTATTATTGGCCAGACCATTTCATGAATTAATATTCCCTCATAGAGGTGTTTTTTTTCTTTTTTCCTCTCTTTTAAAGTCTGCAGGATAATAACGATAAAGTGCAAATGATTCAAGAAATATATTTATCAACCCACAATAGGCCTAGGATTACGGAGACAGAGACACTAATATCTGTAACACTATTGACCCATCCCACTCACGTGACCTTAGTAAGAGCGGCTGCCATTTTGGACATGTAGTGGACTGAAGTTTGAATGCAATGGACGAGAAAACGTAAATGAAAAACGAGTAAAATAAAAATGCCGAAAACACCTTCACTGTCCAGCGATGTAGGGCATTTACAGGGTGAGCAGAGGGATCGTCCCTGGAGCCGGTGGTCGCCATGTTATTACAGCTAAGGTTTGTTTACATTCACATTTAACGAACGAACTGCATGTCGCACACTGAAACAAGTTAGTATCAACCAGTGGCATTTTCTCCTGGGAGCTAAGGCCCTATCTTGTCCGACAATCACTATTGTAAATACAGGACTGTTTTGTGCATTCTTTCTTTGTGTGGAGATGTGTGAGGGAGGGAGAGAGAGAGACAGTGCGTGTGTGTTGCAGTTACCAATGACCCTCGTCCAGTCTGTTATGTGTTTTACATGGTCTGTAGGTTAGAGTAGGGATAATCAACGACACGCCGTGCGTTTATAGGAAAATAATGCACGTTCGAAGTGGTAATAAGGACCCGACGCCGCAGGCGGAGGGGACTTTACACTTCGATAAGTGAACAACAAACAACAAACAACTAAATACGTATTCGTCACTTGGCTTCCTCGGAAATGTCCCTTACGCCTCGTCACTGGTATTAACATAGCATTAACAAGTTGACCATGTTCGATTCCACTAATGCATGTGAGAAATCCTAGTCTACTATTCAGTTCAGAGGAGAGCTGAATTTAGTCAAATTGTGTTCGCTCTCGAAAGCTTTGCCCGCGGACATGCGATTGATCTTGCAAACGCAAACACACATGCCAGAAATCTCTATCACATATTAAAAAATATAAAGACAAACTTGCGCTCACGAAGCAGACGATTAAAGCCTCAATGCTTGCATAAAACGTCACCTCACTGAATATGAGCCAAGGCCATCAGCAAGTCCATGCAGCACTAGAATGGGCCTGATGTTGAGTTTCGCAAATTACATGTCAAAGATATGTGTTGATAACTTTATTGTTACTTTGAGGCTACCAAAGGACGCTGTTGTTCTATTCCTTTCGATTATCCTTTTAATTGTTTCCGCGTGTTAGCCGTGGTAGACTACTGGTAGTTCATGTCCAAAATGGCACTTACTTTTGCTCTGACGTCACGTGGGATGGGTCAATATCTTCAATAGACTGCAATGAATAAAAAACAGAACAGCCCAACATTTCACATTATACCGGGAAGTTTTTCATGTTTTAAATTGGCATTAAGAATACTGAAGACATAGAAATATGGTGTGATTTATCGAACCTTCACACACACTTAAAACAAACCTCCGTTTACACCCTCGCAGGTGTAAATTAATAATTATGTTTTGCTCTGATATTGGAAGGCTGAGGCACAGCTAAGCTCCCCATTTCACAAATTAGTGTCAGAGAAAATGTTCATTACAAACATTGCTCTGTCTTTTTAATGTTTACTCTGAGCACAGAAGTGACAAATTAAAATCAATTAGGCACATGGCAAAGGGAAACATCGGTAAATTTTATTAAGCAGGGAGGTAAATTGAAAAAAATATGCAGCCTTTGCTACGGTTTAATGAGAATATTAAAGATTTCACATTATCCATACAGCCTCCCTGGGCGGTTTTAACCACTCATGATTGGAAACAACTGGCCCTTGTAATGAACGCATTGGCAGACATTGCAGATGTACCCTGACTTTTTACCCTAAAAAGCCAAAGTCATTCAAGACAAGTTTTTTTCATTGCTGAAGAGAAAACGAAAGGAATCGTTGAATTGAATGTGTTCAAGAGCTGATTACATAGGAACAAAACATGTGACTAGCGCATGTGGACAGCCTAATGTACGGTGTCCATACGGTAAGCTAATTTTCTTCTTGGTAATGCACATTAATTAGGATTTCCTCGACTGTGCATTGCTCATCTCGGTGCTTGGTGCCTCTCCCTGTAATGATGACTGTCCTTTAATGTTGATTTAGCAGCGTTTACATTCCAGCAGAATGGATAGACAATGGAGGAGACATTGTGAAAAATGGTATGACATGGGTATGTACTGTACAGTATGCTCACTTACTTGTCTCTTGTTGTTGCTGCAGTTGTTCTCTCTCTCTCTCTCTGTCTTTCTCTCTCCTCCTAAATAATTTGCTTAAGTGTTTGAAAATTGAATTATGTATGGCCGTATATATGAGAACCTCACCCACACATCTCGCTCGCTAACCACCCGCCATGGCGAATCCCTCCACGCAATCAATTAGGACAAGGGGAAGGCATACAAGATGCTAACGAGTCGCCATCAATGGCCGCCGACTCACCCCATAACGTATAGTGAGAGATGGTGATGGTTGGGTCCAGTGTTCAGGGCAGGGGGGGGGGGGACGGACCATCTCTGTCTGGAGCGATCTGTCTCGTGCGTCTCCTGCTGTGGACTCAGTGATGTATGGAGGCACTGGCGAGATGAATGGAGAATGATTGTGTTTACTCACAGAGAGGCCTGCTGAAGCGCTTCTCATCCTTAAAAGCGCTCTGTGAGAAGAAGGAGAAGAAAATGAAATCACAAGGCGAAATTGAAGGGGAAACATACCCTTTGGGTTAGACTTTGACAAAAGCATTTCTGTGTTGCTAGCGAGATGGATTTACTCCTCAGCCTAAGCTTTTAATCTATATTCAATTTGCAATTTAAGAGATATTGAGCATGCTTATGTTTCACTGCCTGCTGTTCAGGAGTGGAGATACTAATCCATAAAATCACACCTGACATCTTTTTATTCATAAATTTTGGGGTAATATGATGTTATACAGCATACAGGTATGAATTTACGCATTTATGATTACAGGGGCATGCATTATAGAATTATTTTAATGTGATAAATTAATAATTCATATGGTCATGGCTCCATGAAAGAGATTGTAATGTGTTATAAATGATTTATTAAATGCATTTCCTATGCATCGCCAGGCATCATTCAAAATACATTACATGACCAGCTGCATACATTTGCAATCCCCTTTGATAAAGAAATCACTTGTTTGGCGGTATAAGTTAAGTTTAGTGACAGGAACAAAAGACTTTCAATAGCTTATGGAATTGTTCTGAAAAAAGCATGGATGAATGGTCATTAAAACGGAACTACTCTGGAACATCTCTTTGAAAATTACCTTTGAAAATTAACAGCAGTTTCAACGATCTACATCATTAGAAAACCCTTGGACTATCTATATCACTGAAGCAGGTTTCACCATAAATAACTAGAGGAAAATAATAGGTTAAGGAATAAGGATGGCTCACGACTCTGTTTCGTGCATTCGCTGTGAATTCATTAGATGTCATCATTTGAGTCATTTATAATGACATATTCATTTATTTGATGATAAGAATTGTACTGGCATATCATTATGGGGACTTTCTACCGGAACAGCAACAGATGACATTTCAGGCGCCATGTGTCAAAAGATACAATCAAATCCTAAGCCAAGCACCACCAAATTAAAATGAAACTTGCAGCGAGTATGTTAGAAAGAATTTTAAAGGTAAAGGTGATAACTTCAATATGATTTCAAGCTTTGTGAAAGATTTCACACATTCCACTACCTGAAATGTCACAAACTATATTGTGATTGTTTAAAAAAAAAAGACATTGGTGGCTGCAAAGACATTGAAGATTTCTAAAGTTTATTTTGTTTATCTTAAAAAAAACTGCACTGTGAATGACATTCACGCCTTGATCTGAATTGAGTAGGTCTACAAAAGCAGCTATTTGATCATTTTCACAGTTAGATCCCTATTAAAGGCATTAGATAACAATGTGTTGAAGTCAGTCTTGCTTTTAGAGTCCAGCACCCTGTCTGCGATCGTGCCAAGGCAACCCTGACTCATGCCGATTTAAACAAACCCAGACTTAACACCCAAGGAACGTCAGGGAGAAAAACGAAAGCCTTGTACTGAGAAAGAAACTATTAGTGTGCACTGTCTGGGAGGGAGTGGGTGGGTACCGGGCTCACTGGCATGTGATACTTTCTCGACTGTCACGCCGGTGACAATGGGGGTGGCGGTGGGGATAAAGAGGCAGGTTTTTCTCGACTGTGAATTATTTGCGGCGTGGCCCGGGCTTCCGCTTCTCCGTATTAATCGGGTTCATTATAAAGCCTGCTCTAATCAGTGGCTTTTGGGAAGAGCCGTTGCATGAAAAATCGCCCTCCCCCCCCGGAGGACGGAGTATGTTTGACGACCATTTTGGCAGAAATAAAAGCCTTGACTAATGCCTGTAAACTACAACCCCGGCTTTAATCAGCATGAAGTGTGTCTTTCTTCTCTCATGCTCACACTATTCCATTTTATTTATTATCATTATTTTGAAATTATGTATTTATTTTTTGAGCTAAAATGGACTGTTCTGCTGTAGCCTATCTGGGGGAGAGGCACCACAACACAGGCCTTCGTCGCCACACAGACATATGAGTGCACAAAGCGAGAGATGGATAAGCAACGCCCGCAGGAGAGTTGAAATTGAACTTTTTTTTTTTTATTTGTGGCTTCCACAAACGCGGCTAACTCTGGTAAGTGACATTCCACATGGCTGATGGGCACGCGTCTGCAGTCCATGATAAAAGTGGATCATGGGAGAGTGTGTGTGTGTGTGTGTGTGTGTGTGTGTGTGTGTGTGTGTGTGTGTGTGTGTGTGTGTGTGTGTGTGTATGTGTGTGTGTGTGTGTGTGTGTGTGTGTGTGTGTGTGTGTGTGTGTGTGTGTGTGGGCGGGTGTGTGTGTGTGTGTGTGTGTGTGTGTGAGTGTGTGTGTGTGTGTGTGTGTGTGTGTGTGTATGAGTGTGTGTGTAGGCGGGTGTGTAGGCCCAGCATGCCATATTGTCCGTAATTGTTGATTTAGCTTTGAATTAGCTCAGTTAATAACACATATGCACGCGCAGCCACCACATACAGTACACATACAGGCACAACCACGCACACACACACACACACACGCACACACACACACACACACACACACACACACACACACACACACACACAGACACACACACACACACACACACACACACACACACACACACACACACACACACACACACACACACACACACACACACACACACACACACACACACACACACACACACACACAGAGTTTAATACCATCAAATGCCAGAGGTCTGAAAGGCCACTTTGAGGTCTATGGTATACAACAGAGCTATGTACATTCTTTTAGTGCACTAATGACTTTGTAATTATTCTATGCTGGCCTAATTATAATGTGCTTACTAAATGAATATATTTTAAGCCTGTTCTAATTGTGAATAAGGTCACTGCACCATATATACCACACATCCATGTACACACAGATATATTTTAAGGACATTTAATGGGAGATTTGTTCTCTAGTCACCTATGAAGAAACATTAATCTGTCTATTAGGTCTTAGAAGACTTTTAATCTCTCTATATTTGGACTGAGCTGGAACATTGTTAGTAATCACATGGGCCAAGGTGTTATAAGTTCAAGGTTTTCAAGGGGGTGGCAATAAAGATGTACCGGAGTGAGTTATGCCTATACAAGCTGTCAACGTCACAAATAATAATGAATGTATTTTTTACAAAAAGTACAACGTAACTTCAACGTAATTTGAAGAATATATACTGTGAGTGTCAGATGCACCACCATGCATGCTATGCGCAAAAGTGCAGATCTAAGTTGTCCGATCAAATACTCCGAAAATATCAGGATGGCAAGGTTAAATTCAAACTGTAAAAATGTGGATTCATGCAAACTGGCACAATTACAATAGCAAGACACATACGATACGATACGATACAATAGCATACGAAAGGGTCACGTTGCCTCATGTGTATACCATACAGTGTATAGCCATTATTACCAAATAACAGTATAGCAGATGACCAAACACATCAACTAATGTCCAATAAGGACAATATATAGGGGGCACTGGGAGAGCATCAATGTATGTGCTAAGACTTTTATGGGCATTTTATGAAGATGGCAGACCGTAAGATGTCATTTATTTATGATAAGGATTCGGGAAGAATGAATAAACCTGTCACCATATATATGAACCCTTTGAGGGAACAATCCCCATCTCTGTAACTATGAGCTCTGTAATCACTGAAAGGAGAGCTCTCCCCAAATCAGTTCATTCTCAGCCATAGCAAAAATTCAGCCACAGGTCAGTCAATTTATTGATACATGCCATGCTCAGTTATGGAAGGACCGGAACTACTTATTGTGATGGAGGTGACTGGAGTGTTAGCTGTTTGTTTAATTTTTCAAGTGTCCTTTCCTTGGTGAGCTACTTCACTAATAGTTTACAACTAAAGAGAAAATTGCTTAAATACAGGGGGGCTCAAATCATTCTGTAAATTGACTTCAGTGAAAACATAGGTTTGATGCAACAGTAAGATTGCTGCTGCAGTGTCTAGAACGGTGGAATGCGATTGGAGATGACATCCACACTACCATGTTTATTGGCTCCAGTTAACAAAAAACATTCTTATTCTAAGACATGTCGAGACATCCAACCTGAAGGGGCATTCACATACGTCGCTACTCGCACATCGCTCCTCGCTTCGGTTAACTGTCAATCATCTCTATTCTACATTCTGATTTGGTACTCGCTTCACTCGCATCGCTGGAAGTTAAAATTATTTTAACTTCGTACCCGCCCACATCGCATCGCTAGTCCTCGCATCGCCTGTCCTGGCCACATTCAGCTAGAACACATTCACTTTACATTGGCAGTTCTCGCTCAGAGATGGGCGAGTAGCGACGTATGTGAATGCAGCTATAGCCACTGGTTTGACGGCTCTAGTTATTTAGCAGAGATGTTCTCACTATAGTAGCTCTAGGCCCTGGTACACTGCTGATGCTGATATGTATATGGAACATATAAAAGGCTGTCTTTACATATAGAAATGGGTCATCCATATTGAATTCATGCAGTAAACATATGTGCATTACCATATAGAAAGCCAAGCAACTGTGCATCTTGGAGTGTGTCAGACGGTGAGAGGGTGTTTTCTATGCAGTGTTTTGACAGTATTGTCTCAGACAGACAAGCCATTTCATGCCCCGTGATGCATCATGTTTTGAAGTACAAAAAAGCTGTGACATATGGCTCACTTCACATTCTGTATGGCCTCAACACTTCCACACACACAAACAGTTGACCTGCCATATTATATGTGCATGTGTGAGTGTGTTTGTGGGTGTGTACGTTACAGTCATAACTCATATGTTGCATATGTTTCTGTGTGTGTGTGTGTGTGTGTGTGTGTATGTGTGTGTGTGTAAGCAACTGTGCATATATGTATTGCATATGGTTTTGTGTGTTGTGTGCATGCGTGTGTGTGTGTGTGTGTGTGTGTGTGTGTGTGTGTGTGCATGCATCATGCATCCTCCTATGTGGTCGTATGTATGCTCGCCTACAGTATGTGTGCTTACCCCAGTTTTTCCAACTGTCAGATTTTTCTCCCAGCATTTTTCCCAGTCTGGCAGCGGCTCTCTGCCCTTGTCCCAGGCCTCGTCAGCGTTCTGCCGGATCAGGCGTTGGCAGTTCTGGCCATGGCAGGAGCCAATAGAGATCACTCAAACAGCCAGAAGGCAAGTGGCAGCCTAGAGGCACTCATTTCAAAGTCAGCCTTGCCACCGACTCCTGCCTCCAATGAGGAAGTGCATTCACATTGTCATTTTCAGTCCCACACGCCATTACTGAGGCCTTGTCTTTTGAACTTGATGTTCCTCATCTTCTTTCCAACAGCTTCTTCTGCCTGATGTTATTGGATTTTTACAAACTATACAGCAAAACACTTTTGCTGCCACTTTTGCTGCCTCTACCCAATCAAATCATCTCGTTGCTTTCACCGAGTTCCCGTAAGTTATGTGTCTCTATGTGATAAACCTGTTGGAAACTTGACACTCCACAACACATATTCAGTGAAAGCAATTCAGTCAGCATTTCTTGACTGAGTTCTGTTGAGTCAGCAAATCGTTACGACCAGTGCAAACCAGTACAAACTCTTCTTCTTCTTGTGGAACGAGGGGCTTTTGTGGTATTTAAGGGTTAGGACAGGTGGAGTTTAAAGTCCAGACAGAAGACAAACAGAAGATATTGCTTTCAAACTTCATTTTGACAAGAGTACATAACTTAGAGAATAGGTCGAATAGCTGACTTGCAGGTGATACATTTTATATTCATTCTTTTTGCCACAAAATGAAAAGTAAATATTACTTTCAAAACCAGAACATCATCAGCTGTGCCAAATTCACTCTAACCTTAGACAAATAAGATTAAATTGAGGTCACATTTGACTAGCCTAACCTGGCATATCAACATTAAATAGGCTTTCCATATTTTTACTGACTAAACAACTAGCTTTTAGATTAAAGCCCTGTCATGTTTAACTTGAATGGATAATAGAGTGTATCTTATAATATTCAGTAAAACTTTAAACAACAAAAAACCCACACAGGCTAGCAGCTCCTCAGCGGAACCAGCAGTGGCGATTCTAGAGATTTGTAACAAGGGTGGCCCTAGTGGGGCACTGGTAAATTCAAGGGTGGCATCTAGATAAACAGAAACAGGCTCAAGTTGTTAAATAAGCACACATGCATGAGTAAATCCATGCACCAAGCACCATACTCATAAATTGAAGGACAAAGAAGGACAAAGACCATACTCTCACATCAAATGTCTTTGTAATTGGATAAAATGTCAAATACAATTTTCAGCTCATTTTCAGCTCTGAACAAAACCCGTTCAGAAATTAGGCCATTTGAGCAAAAGTGGGATGTGTGTGAAATGTTTTTTTGCCAGTGGTTCTTAACTGGTCTGGTTTTGGAACCCATAATTTCACAATTTCATAAAGTTGTGACCAACTATATATATATATTTAGCATTCAGGCCAACGAATATGGTGAGGTAGCCTACATAAGACACGCAAAGTGCCTGGCCTATTTGTGTGGAAAATGCAGATGTTTGGCATTACTGTACATTTGTGAAGTCTTTAACTGCTGATGTTACCTCAAAGTACTACTCGACAGGTTTGTCTTTGACAGGGGTTGCGTTGTTTCCAAGTGACACTTTAGTTTGGATGGTTTTATGTGCACCCTACACTGTCTTATTTTGCCCAAGGGTTGCAGCCAACTTGCATTTCACATGATATCTTAAAATCATGCATACTTTTATAAAATTAGCTCCCTAACATTATATCTGACATGACCTGTCACATAAACATTGTCTATGTCCATGCCATGGCAATGGCTGACATAGGCTGAATAAATTTTATCAAAATAACGGGCCAATAATAGATCTGATCAGGTAGCATTTTAAATTGGCGATTTTTAATTTATTTTTAGCCACAAGCTCCGCGACCCATCACTCAGATCAGTACCACAACCCACTTTTGTGTTCCAACCCACCAGTTAAGAAACACTGGCCTAAGCTATAAACTTTCCACAATGTCAATATTACATTAGGGTAGTAGACTATTTACAATACAACATAACAATACAACAGTGTCGGCTGAGTAGGTAGAATAGGCAGATATAAAAATTTGCCTATTACGTGATTTACAATACTGGGTTTTGCGTGTGTAATAAGATAAATGGGCACTGGCAGATGCGATAGGTAAATATATGTTTTCGTGTTCGCGCAAGCAGTAGCCTGTAGGCCTATTGTAAACTCACATGCTAAAAACAATAAGCCATGTAGCCTATAACTGCAAGCATGTTTGCTAGATTGCTTATATTTCTGAACCCTGATATTTCAAACTAGTGTGCTGCAGGTGCATCAAGAAATGTCTCGCCTTTGACTGTTAATGGTGAATAGTAGACTAGGATTTTGGGGTGGCACCTGGGGTGGCCAATTGAATCTCAAGGGTGGCCTGTGCCACCCGGAGCCACCCCTCTGGCTACGCCCCTGGGAACCAGCAGGCCGCTCTGCCTTACTGGATGTTATCAGTCCGAGCATATTTCCACTTTGGCCTGCACCTTATCAGCCAATCAGGAAGCGTCCCTCACTGCCTGTCAACAAGACAGAGAATACCACAGCAGTTTATAGGTCATAGAAAGGTCAACTGGACATCTGCAAGAGGAGGTCAGGAGATTCCTCTGGGAAATAGTGGTATAAAAGAAACTATCATAGCTCCATGCCATACCAAATATATTCGGATGCTTTTAAGCAAAACAGGGAACCATTCTGGGCACTCAGAACAAATTCTGTACTATTTCAATGAGTCTGTGCGTTTCTGTTTTTCTCAGGTTCAACAGTACATCCCAAGGCCTGTCAGTCATTTTGATTTATAGTGCAGCGCACAATAATCAATGTTGAAGAGGGTCCTGTCATTTTTTACATTGTGAAAGAAATTGAAAGGAATAAGGGATGTTGCAGTGTTCTGCCACTTATTTTGCCTTGCAGTCCCTTCAAATTGTCCACTCCAATACTTTGAACACATGAGATCATATGGGGACAGGATGATTAAATAGAAAACAGAAGATTACTATAATCAATGATGTTCTGGATATTTGAATGCTGTTTCACCCTCTTGTCATTTCCATGTAAGAAGGAAATTCACTGAGAAACACAATTTAAAAAAAATATGCATGCTAGCTATTTACAACAAACAAATGGCATATTTTACACTGTGAGCATCCTGTTGAACAACATGTTACAACAAGACTTCCTAATTCTGATTGAATACAAATGTTGAGTGAAGGTGGACATATTTTGCATTGAGATCAAACTGAAAGGGTTAGATATAGCCTACAAAAGTAAACACAAAAATACTTGATGAAGACTCTACGAAGACTGAATGCATTAGCATCAGATGCTAAAAAGGGGGGGACGGGACGGGACGGGACGGGACACACACTGTTGTGTGCTTAAAAATAGAGAAGTTTGTATCTTGAACCCCAACAGAATTTTGTATGACATTTTTTGAATTACCTGGTTTATGCACCTTATCTTGTTAGTTCCTCCAGAACACATTGGCCCCTCTGTGCCATTCCACCCTGCAGAGTTCTGAACACACCTGCACGTCCCTCGCCATGGCTGTAAGTTGTCCTTACCTGTTCTCCAGTCCTCGGTTTGTTGGAGGGGAAGCCTCTGATTTGTCCCTGTAATCAAGAACGAGGTCAGATCTCTCCACTTTGATCTCCATCATGGCTGCCCACTCCATGTTGCGAGTGATCTATAATTCATCCGGCATGCTATCTACCTGCAAGGACTCCCCCCTGAGGACACACACCATATAGATTAAAGTATGGGGACGCCTGCCATTACACCTAGAGGAACTTCAATGATATCCCACCTAACACACACACACACACACACATACACACACACACACACACACACCACGGCACCACCTGATCCTACCCTTCCTTGAACCTGTGACAGCCTCCACACTATTTGGAATTGTTTGGCCTATTCTTTCAGAAGAGTATTAGTGAGGTCGGGCGCTGAGCCGTTGGACAAGAAGGCCTGGCTCGCCATGTCTGTTCTAGTTAATGTCAAAGGTGTTTGAAGATGTAGAGAACTCTCAGTCAAAGCAGACATTCTAAAATGGTGTGGAAATTCTTCCCAAAAGACTGGGAGCTGTTGCAGCTCTTACAGCTGTAAAAGGTAGGGCCAACTACATATTGATACCTATGGATTTAGAATGGGTTGTCACTGAAGTTTCTAGGTCTATTGGCTGATATCCCTGTACTTTTGTTTATGTGTACTGTCAAAAGATAGATACAGTATGTAGATACAAACATACAGTACATACACACACATACATACATACACACAGACACACACACGCACAGATACACACACGTACAGACACGCACACACACACACACACGCACACACAAACACGCACACGCGCACACACGCACACACACACACACACACACACACACACACACACACACACACACACACACACACACACACACACACACACACACACACACACACACACACACACAAACACACGCACAGAGGCAAACAGACAGCCACACCTGCAGACAGGCAGGTAGAGCATGTTTGCCCCCTGCACTGTTGGCTGACAGACAGGAGAGTTATCTTTGTGTCCATACTGTCGGTTCACGGTGAGGACCTCTGGTCAGCGAGTGCCTCGGAGGAGCACCGGGAGTGAAGCACACATCATCAGTCTGATGCCATACAGAAACGGAGCTGGACACCGACTGGGAAGATGCCCAAGAGTCAGCACAATGCCAGTGCAGAGTCTGTCTCTTCCCCTGTACCTCAAACTAGGGCAGACAGTCTGTTCCTGGGCCAGGGCGTCCAAATGAATTCTGTTTGCACAGTAAAGTGTCATCAATTTTCATTAACAGTCAAATAGTATTGAGTTTTCCTGGCAAACAGCTTGCTATGCTATATGAAAATATAACTAGGCTTAATTGTCTTCTATAATTTTGGTTTAATTGTACTTCTGGGCTATGAATGTATCGATAATTCAAAATGGCTGTAACAATATAACATATAGTAAACTACTCTGATGTATATGTAGCCTATAGAAAATGAACAAATAAATAAATGACTAAACAAACACACAAATAAATAAACAAATAAATAAATAAACAGATGCTGTCATAGATTCTTCTGAATACTGCACACAGGCATGCCTCTACATCAGGAGCAAGTGCGTAGGGAGCGACTCCTTGATGGAGCCCTTTCTTTTGATGTTTTATGTTTTATGTTAGGATATGTCAGGCCCTGGCAGGTCTGCTTGGGCGCGTGTTTCACTGCATGCCCTAATACGTTACATAAAAGAGCTCAGAGTTTCTGTGCATTCTGCAACCCCCACCAACACCCCCCTTGGCTCTCATCATCACACTTGTGTAAGCTTAGCAATGATGTATATCTTCACTGTTTATTTCCAGACCGTCGCTGCATGTTCTAAAATGGTGTGTAGGCTGGCTTGCAAACACTGGATCGTTTTTTACAATGTTTTGCCATCATTTGTTTTAATAGGGTAATTGTGTGATCCAAGTGTTATTTAGAAATGTATTTTGATGGTGTATCAATTACACTCAATAAAAGGTTCAGAATTTTTGGTTAATGTTTTTTTTGGATCTCAGTGTAGATTTTGAGTGTGGCTCAAGAAACATGACGGTGAAATATGAGAGACAAGTCATCTTTGGCCAAGTGAGCAGAGATTTCAGTGTTAAAAGCATGTGTCTTCTTCGGTTT
This sequence comes from Sardina pilchardus, assembly GCF_963854185.1. Classification (NCBI taxonomy): domain Eukaryota; kingdom Metazoa; phylum Chordata; class Actinopteri; order Clupeiformes; family Clupeidae; genus Sardina; species Sardina pilchardus. The sequence continues at coordinate 20,262,241 of NC_085016.1, read as the reverse complement.
GGATAGCAGGGAAGCCTGTGATCAGACCAGATGGTGTTTAAAAATCACATCATCTGTGTTTCAAGAGTACGCTCTGCCAGAACACTTTAGTGGAGATTTATAGGAAGAAACAGGTTTGCAGGCTCCACTTAATCAGTCTCTCTCTCTCTTTCTCTCTCTCTCTGAATGTGTGTTTTTTCTCCTTGCCTTCTCACAATCCAAATTTTGGCCTAGATAATGGAAGCACTTACGTAATGGGTTTCTGCAATATAAATAATTAATATTCCTCTTAATAACACCAGCTTATTAGTTTCATGTTGGGTTCCACATTTTATACATTTTAAAAATGTTTGGATACAATGTTCTCTCTTTATGGTCTTGAAGATTTTCATTTGCCTGTTTCCAGCATTTTATAACACTTCCCAACTGCAGTCCATCTGTTCAACAAAGATTTGGTACACTAAGAAATAAGAAAAATAAGAATAATAAAACTCTAGGCTACCTTTAATATAAACTTTCAAGAAGTATCATTATTTAGCAGTGACACATTTTAAAACAACTGTGAGAGAGAGAAAAAAAACTTTCTACTGTGCATATACCATTTGATAGAATGGATAGAAACCATGACTCTTCCTACTAAAGGCCTGAGGCTTAACACACACATATACCAGTGCAGTCAAGAGCATGTTTCATACAAATGCACTTTAATCACACGTCTGACATTTTAATCTGGAGCAATTCACCATATGGTAACGGCCCTGTGTATATCAGCCTTTGTAGCACTTGAAATTGAACTCTGGAACCTATACCACTGCGCAAGTAATTGTAGCATATAAAACATTTATACTGAGCTTAAAGTACATTCAGTGGAACGCATATGCTCTTTTAACATAAGGTTTTCATGTTAATGCTACACTGATAGAAAACAACTATTCAGGACAAGCAGAATTACTAAATCATTTATAGTTTCATATGGCACTAGACTGAAGCTAATGTCATATGTTCTCACAGCACAAAGGGAGTTGAAAAGGTTTTTATGCTGTGTTGTGTAAGCATTTAATGGTGCAAATCGAAAGCCATCCTCCATTAACACTGTTTTAATTATGCTGACAGTAATCACTCTGACTGGAGTGACTTTAGCATGCTAGTGTTATTAAACTCACACAGTAGTACTGAAGAATACATCTGGAAATAACAGATTCTGTGTGAAAACAAATGGTTGGAGATTAGAGAATGATTGAATTTACAGTAGCTGTCCATGCAGTTTTGAAAAACTGAGTGACTAGTCTATCCTTAATGGTTCCACCCAAGGGTTTGAATTAAGTGTGCTTCAGTATGCTTTAGTGTGAAAACTTTGAACAAATGTGATGCATACAAAACAAGGAAGTAAATATTCACAACAATAGAAAAAAAATTGAAAAGACAGTTGTGAAAATCCACCAAATATCTACAGAGAATACTATAAACTGAAGGGGCAAGTTCCAGTGGGGGCAATGTAGTGAAATGTTATGGTACACTATGGCACACTTATAGTGAGGACATACTGTAGCTACAGCTTTGCATGCTAAATGTACTAATGTGTTTGATAGAACACAGTTGAGAGTAAAAGCTTTAAGTCTGAACCAGAACATTTGAAAAATCCACTGAGTGCAACCAAGAGCCGAATATTGAGTCACAACAAATTGCTGTAATAATAACTAATTTATGAAAGGTTCTCAGGTGAAGATCAGGTGTGGCATTAACATAACTTTACTCTGTAATTTTAACAGTTAATGTGCCTTAATTCAGTGTGTGCTTTAATCACAGCCTATTAATTATTGAATAAATAATTAATACCACACACATCCTCAGAATTGTGTGATTAAAGTGGATTAATTAATAAATTAATTCATTTCTTGATTAATCTAATATGGCAGTAAAACCTTAATTCATTAAAAGACAACACCCATAGAGAATCGCCATCGGCAGCTTCTGCCCTATGACAAAGACAGGGCACGATATGAGTCAATTATTCCCAGAGTGAGTCGGCAGTGGCACTGAGCTGCAAAGGTTGAGGGTAGACAAAGTTTCATTACTCAGCTCGAAAAATGAAGAGCAAATCAAAATCTAATGTCTGAAAATGTGACCAGTCACAGTCTACGTCTTTGTTTACCTCCAAATACAGTATAAACACTTAAAATCTTTAAAGAGACAACTGGGCTAATTTCACAAAATTATTTCACCGGTGTTAAAAGTCATTCAGACAATATTTAATTACAATGACGGAATAATTGAAAACAGCAAGGGAATTGCATATAATGAAAGCGTACAATGTCTTTTGTCTTATCTAGCTTCATTAGTGCAGTCCATAATTGGTGGCGTGGAATTGTTGGACAATACTACCAGAGCTAATTAAATACAACGTATACATTTCAGCTTAGAATAACAATCTGTGCTCCGCTAGTGGAGTGTATCCTGGGATACCTCCCCCCTGCTTCGTCTGCAAGCCCCCCTCCACCTCATCCCCCGGCCCCCAAACACACACTCTCTCACACACACACACACACACACACACACACTTTCCTTTCGCAATTAATATCTGAAAATGAGGCTGAGGAGGGCGCAGGAGCAGTGGGGGTGTGTGCACGGCTGCACCTTTGCCCTCGCTGCATGTGCCCTAACACAGACCTACGAGCTGCACAGAGCAATCCAAACATCTGAGGCCCTCCAATCAATCCACATGAAAGAGATGTGTATGAGATTATCACCACTGCTCGCTCTTTCTCTCTCTCTCTCTCTCAACTCTTTCTCTCTCTATCTCTCTCTCTTTCTCTCACTCAACTCTTTCTCTCTCTATCTCTCTCTCTTTCTCTCTCTCTCTCTCTCTCTCTCTCTCTCTCTCTCTCTCTTTCTCTCTCTAATTTAGGACCCCCCTGGGTCGTTTGGAAGACTGCTCAATATTGTGGTTAAGCTGCTTACTGTGAAGGCCTGAGAGGAAGCCGTGGAGAAGGCAGGCGCGGATCTGACACTATCTCCAGCATCAAACCCCTGCGTAATGGGATAATCACAGCTCTCTTTGAAGATTGAATTGCCCTTGAATAAGACCACTTGTCCTGCATTCCTCGCAAGTGGCCATTTTAAGTAATCTACTGTACCGGGAAAGAAGAAAAAAAAAAATTAATGAATAAATGGCTGAATGAATGACGCCTTGTTTTTTTTTTGTTTTGTTTTTTGCATCATTTCTGTTTCCCTGACATGTGAATTCTGACATTAGCCTCCAGGTGTGAGCGAGGTTGCTCGCGCAGAGACGAGCTGGAAGCCCCGGAGCCCGAGCGAGAGAGACGCGCGCGTGAGCGGGGAGTTATTATGCACGTTCTCTAATGTGCTGCATTGCTGTCACCTTGCTTGACCTTCACCGGGGAGAGAGTCTTGAATCCCAGCGAAGAGCTAAACTCTAATTAGTCCGAGCAGCAGGAGCTCGGTGAGCGAGCGAGCGAGTGAGCGAGCGCGAGTGCGAGTGTGTGTGCACCACTTCTGGGACGGAGCATGAACCCGCTTGTCACAACCAGGGGAAGAGACGTCACGACGGGTTCTGAACCGCGGCCCGTCCTCGCCAAAAAGAGACACGCACGTCCAAAATACACACGGCGCGCAAAGGTGGCTCGCTTATTTTGTGTGATTAACCTTACCCCCTTGCGCCAAAAAAACTCCCATGATCCTGAACAGTAATACCCTCAAGATGAATTTTGGGTCAGGACCTTCCAAATAGAGGGAGGGGAGGATATCTCATTACTGAGAAAGCCTTAGGGATATCAAAGCAATTTGGCTTGCCCTCTGTTTCTGAGAAGCAATTAAAATATTAGCTCAAGTTGTAATGGTATTCACACCTATTGATATATACACAAAACTGCTATGCATGAAATATTGAAAAGTTGAAGCTGAACTTTGATAATAATACCCAAGGCTACAATACCAATTTAACAGGAGCAATTATTTTAAGTTAAAGTTGTACCGCACAACCTTACTGGAACCAGAACACGAGGCCATTGGACCTTGCCAAGAACAATACAAAATCAATGCACATTATACCCTTTCTTGACCTATAATGTGGATACAATATTTTTTATACCAGGTGTATGAGTGCAGTTTTGTTCCAAATTTTTCAAAATGAAATGGATTTTTGTCTTAGGGGGCGCTGAACTATATGTGTGTCACAGGGAATTCGCCTCACAGCATTACCTCATGGCATACTCTGACCCAATTCTCCATGCGAATTCCCCTTGGCAGCGGGCCTTTCTTTGAGACCACTTTCCCTGAGGCGGCCATTTTGGCTCTGAGGCTTAAGGTCCTATGTGAACACAAGTAAGTACAAGGCTGTAAGTTCTCCTTCAGAGACAAACACAAAAGTACTGTGAGATATGGTTTAAAGTTGAAAACACAAATGCTAATATTTTCAAATATAAAAGGGAAAGAACTGAAGAAAATGGGTTGTTTTTCTGCACTAGATTCTACATCACATGTCTGTGGTTAGGCCAAGGTTGAATAACCTCTGCTTGTGCCAGCACCATCAAAGAGAGTCCCTTGTTTATTCCAATGGTTTCCTTCCCTCAGTTTTCTAGGTCGCCTTCTCAGGGGTCAGTGCAGAACATCTGACCTCTGCACCTGAGCAAAAAAAAAGATGTGACTTCTAAAAGACGTGATCTAACCCGCAGGGTAGGAGAGCGCAAACACATTTTAAAGTCAAGTCTCTTTGCTGTGCATGGCTCGAACTCGTTCATTATTCAAACCAGACCCTGAAGAGTCCAGCTCAACTCATGCCGTCTGACCAAGGCAGCCCAAGTCCTGAATATTGAAAGAAGACTTAGAGAGGATTTATTCAGCCAGGCATTTTGTAATTGGAGCAAGAAGAGTGTTTGAAAGGTTAGCACATTGAAATGTTTATGTACGCAAATAAAAAATTAAGTGGCAAACATATTCCAACACTTTACAGTATACTTTCACAGACACTGTACAAATATTGGCAATAGTCAGTGACTGTGCTGTTGTGGACGAACCTGTTTTGATGATGTGACATTTTCCGATGATGGATTTTTTACACAAGCTCAACTGTAACCTTGCTATTAATGCAAACCAAAACATTGATCTTTTATCCTGGTGCTATAGGAAAAAGTAATTTTCACACAAATTTCTCAAAAGCTGAATGAAAATGAGATGGCACCTCAGACCATTCTAAATGATAATGCAGCACTCTTCCTGAATGGTTTGTCACAAGACTGGCATAACCATATCATTGGCCATCATCTATAGTGATGTACAGTCCTATGGTCCTCAAAATGTATACTATAGTACAGATTATTCACTAGCCATTAAGGTTTCACAGCTTATGACACCAGTTATGAGAGGGTCTAGATGTTTATGACATGATTATGACAATGTTACAATGAAAAGTTTGCATAATAAGCATGGAAATTGTTCAGAATACATCAGGGTTTCAGAGTATTGATTTATGTGATTAAACAAGTTGTGAGTCGAAACTGCAAAATGTACATGCTGCATCTCATCACTGACATCCCCACACCAACATCTCCACTGTTCCCAAACACAGAGGCTGTACGCCTTCTGTTGCAGCAGTCTGTGTGGATGCTCACCTGACAGGAAAGGTTGAACCTCCAGAGCCCCAGCTGTATACGTCTCTTAACCAACGCCTTCCGGTGACCCCTGGGATGGATCGTCACGGACACATCCCCTGACCCCTCACACCTGACGGCGCTGGCCATCTTGGGAGCCGCGTCATGGCCAGGTGACAACTCCTAACACACACACACACACACACACACACACACAGGCACACGTATACACACACATACACACACACACACCTGTGTTGGGTGACAGGACCTCCGCTGTCACCTGCTGTTGCGGCTGCGGCGGCGACCAGGTGTCCGACAGAGGTGTGCCGACAGGTAGGGCAGTCTGCCTGCCGTGGTCAGTGCCACAGCATTAGCCTCATAAAGGAGTCCAACCTCATCTGACACCCAGAGCCAGCCGTGGAATGAATGCTTAATGTTAGAGTTAAAAAAAAAAAGAAAATAAAAAAAACAGAAATGTTGCAGTGTTTTCTCTGAGGCTATACTTTCTTTTCATCTATTACTAAACAACATTCATGGTATCCTTGCGGGACTTGTGTAACGATCTATCTAAAGGTACAGTACATCCAGCCATCTACAGTACACATCAGTATTTATGTTGTGTTTCTGTGCAGCCCATGATTAACCCTTATGTTGTCCTTGGGGTCAATTTGACCCCAAGCAGTGTTTAACATCATAAAATATATGGTTCACTTTTTTTGCTTTGCTTCAAGTTTCATGACTTTTCCTCATTTGAAGGGTACAACAGAGTAAACATGAAATTTGCACAAAAATATGTTTCCAATGTCCTGTAAAAAAAATAGTTACGTTGGTGGTATTGGGGTCAATTTGACCCCATTTTTATGAAACATGATGAAAATGAATATTTGACAAATTATGGATATTATTATTGTAATAGTATGAGAACATGTAGTTATTATCATTATTGCATATACAAGTACATATTACATATAAGTTATTTTGGCAGGTCTGAAAAAGTCCAAAAAGTCAGCCTTTGGGCTGTTGACACTGGATTGGCCATATTGCCAGTCAGGGTTCCAGGGTTCATAAAGGGGTGTGGGGGGGTGGGATTGTTTTGTAGGGCTTTTGATGGTGGTTATTACACTCTTGTTAAGTACCTACCACAAAAAAAACTGGGTAAAAAAAATAATTTTAATCATTTTTTGAGAGTTTTTTTAGCTGGGGTCAAATTGACCCCAAGGACAACGAACGTCGGTAAGATTTGAGGACAACATGAGGGTTAAAAAAAAACATTTGAATGTGGATAAAATTCTGGCACTGCAGCTCTTTATTACATGACTAGACAGTTCATGCATAAAATGACCACTCTTGGATATACGTACTGCAGGGCAATTAATATGCTACTGCTCTCTTGATGTTGGTGGGATTGCAATCAGCCATGTGGATGAGTTATTCATTTGAGACCTCATAGATGTACTTCAGTGTCATTGAAATTTGAACAAACGCTGTTTAAAGAGAAGGTCAAGTAGAAACACATATTACTGCAGTGGATCTGATAGGTACTTCAGTACCTAGGTTATTAACAAATTTGTATTTCTCATATTGCCTGATTAATACATTAATTAACCGAGGGTAAAGCAAGTTATTAATTAAATTAACTCAATTAATGAAATTGGATATCCAAAGCCTTAATTAGATTCCTTCTCTCGTCGGCTGTTAATGAATTTACAACCTTCGATATGAACGCGACGTCGTGCCAGCCAACGGCCAATGTCAAACACAGGCGCGCCGAAAGGTCTGCGGACATAGCGACGCCGCATTACCACGGTATCACATACTCAGGTCAAGACAGGAATGTCTACTTTCAATTACCGCCTGCGTTTTTTTCCCCCCTCTGCCTTTAAACATAAGGTCACTTCAACGAGTTGTCTTGGACTGTGCCTGAGTGGAAAGGTCAGGCTTTAGAGGGGTTGTCTCTCGCCCTGACAGCTCAGGGTCCTGAAGGGAGACAGAACGCGGCTGTCGTCGGCCATGTTTAGGTGAGGAAACGCTGCGGAGTGGACGGCAGCCGGAGTGTTTGGAACGTTTCTCTTTTTTTTTCTATCAAAAAAGGAGGAAGTGAGAAAAAGAAAGAAAGGAGTAAGAAAAACAAAGAGAAAAAAAAGAGCGCTCTCTTAAAACCTCGGTAATGTGTGCAGCGCTCTAAGTCTTCCTCCTAAATTCAGGGTGACACAATAAAAGATGTCCCACTTTTAAACAGACTAATCTCTAGCCGGAGCGAGATAATGAATGAAACATTTATGAGACATTACCACCTGTCAGATGCAGATTCGGTGAGATTTAATTGCACGGTTAACATGCACAACAAGGATGAATACTAAAACACAGGCCGGACGAAGATAGGGAACTATTTGTCTGGCGCAGGCTTTAGAAAGGGAGATATATGAAAACACAAATTAGTTTAAAACCTTGGTATACAAAGGATCACCCACAGCAGCAAATATGGACTTGATAACAACGGGTGCATTGGGGAAATAATGACTGTTGTCAAATTTTGAAATAATACAACATCACACTGAGGAATGCTCTCATGGGGGGAAAAGCATGTTGCAAATATCCCATTAATCAATTTGTTCCTTCTTGCTGGCCAATTGCTACATCTGTTGTGTAGATAATGATGGTATAGCACTATCTCCATTTTACAAAGCCTAATTTCTGGTGCCTACTGGCAGTGATGAATGGGGAGGCTCCACTTTATGGAAATCTCTTGAGGTCTTGGAGAACTAACACCACCTTTTTCCAAGTGATGGAGGTTCAAGGCTTAAATGAATTGAAAATGAATGGAGCTTTTATCATACATGACTAGAGGAAGTATGATGTCTGGCAAATTTGGTGTGTGTGGGGGGGGGGGGGGGGGGGGGCGGGGGGAGGGGAATTCATTAAAACACACATATAATATTACTTTTTGTAACAAATGAGTCCCAATTTCATTGCGAAAGTTGAGCTCTGAAATGAAATTCCTACAGATACAGTACAGTTGAAGGTGCTGGAAGCTGATAAGGCACCCTCTGGCCCGAGCTGTTCTCATTTTGTCAAAAATAACCTTGATTTAATTATTCATGCCACAAAGTCCAGTGAACAAAACAATCAGGTATTTTCTTGTATGCCCTATTTCTTCCCTTATAGGCATGCATTATTGATCCTTTCTCAGACAGACATCAGAGCGTGCGAGGGAGGGTATCATACGCTAAAACGGGTTGTGCTGTCACCAATTGCATAACTGTGATCTCGGAGAGACTGTGACGTCTCACAAAAAAAGAGAGAAAGAGAGTGAGAGAGAGAGAGAGAGAGAGAGAGAGAGAGAGAAACAAAGACATGACTCACATTGCGTATTCCTTTCAAATGAGAATCATGTTCTCATACAGTCTTTCTGGGGTGGTTGCCGCTTCTCACTCGCTTGGTGAGTCTGACCTAAAAAAAGAGAGAGAATAATTGTGAGAAATAAGCTCATTCCTTATTCACCTCCCCCCAATTCCCCGAGAAGTGTTGTGAGTGCGCTGCGCTCAGTGCTCGACATTTGATAAGCATGAGGTGATTATGAAAAACAGACTGGCAGCAATGTCAGAGATGCATGTTTGTGCATTCTTTTGCACTTCATGTATGGGAAACCACAATGGAGGGATGAGAGAGAGAGAGAGAGAGAGAGAGAGAGAGAGAGAGAGAGAGTGATAGGGAGGTATTGTGTCTGTGGTCTACAGTATGTGTGTGTGTGTGTGTGTGTGCATGCGTGTGTGTGTGTGTGTGTGTGTGTGTGTGTGTGTGTGTGTGAAGGAGAGAGGGAGAGGGAGACGGAGAGCAAAATAGGGAATCTGTATCTATAGACGACAAAGATAGGAAAGGTGCACTGTGTGTGTGTGTGTGTGTGTGTGTGTGTGTGTCTGTGTGTGCGCGCATGCGCATTTGTTTGTGTGTCCATGTGTGTGTGTGTGTGTTTGTGACACAGCCAGAGAGAGAGAACCAAAGAGAGAGAGAATGAAAGAGAGAGAGCGAGAAAGAAAGAGAGGAAGAGAGAGAGACAGAGAGAGAGAGAGAGAGAGAGAGCGAGTGACAGAGAGGGAGAGGGAGATGACATGTATTCTGCTTGGTGAGAGCAGGCTAATAGCCGGTTGTCAACAGCTAATGCCTGCTCGTCCCCGCCTCCAGCTGCGCGCTCGTCCTCAGATCCTGTTCCACCGCGCAGACACTCACATAATTACCAGAAAAGTTATCCAAACTATTATTACTGCCGCGGCCCGTTCCGTGGGAGTGAAATAATTGCCAGCCTTCTGCCCGCACGCGGGAGAGTAACAATCAAAGGCATGCAAATGAGACAGAGCGCGCGCATCCACCCGCCTGCGTCATGACTGGTTGGCCGCATCAGCTGACACCAGATCAAAGGGATGGGGATGCTCCACCACCGCCGTGCGCCTCTCTCTCTCTCTCTCTCTCTCTCTCTCTCTCTCTCTCTCTCTCTCTCTCTCTCTGTCTCTCTCGCCTGTACTGCTCTTTATTTTGGTCCGTGGGCTCGGGCTGTGCCGCGCCGCGGCGTACACGGAGCCGCTAAATAGTGCCGAGCGGGCTCGCTCACGCACGGTTGCCAGATTGGCCTGTTAGCGGGGTGAGTGGCCCTCCGCACTGCTTAAAATCCCATTCTGTCCGCCACGGTGTGGAGGCCCAGAACCGTTTGGCTCCCCCCCACCCCAACCCCCCCTCAACTGGCCGGTAATTCGCCGGGGTTGTCATGTTTAATTCATAGGGGGTTGGGGGGGGGGGGAGGAGGGCGGTTGTTGAATTTATTATGAGAGAAAAGAGAACTACTACAACCTCACACTACTTTTAAGGGGTAAATTTGACAAAGCTGTGAACAAGGTGTGCCTAAAAAGAATGTCTCTCAACTAGAACAAGCAGTATGAGGACATTTTCAAGGGGGAACATAAAGCTCTGATAGGTGTAATTTCTGCCTGTGGACCTGTAGGATCAGAGACATCCTGTCAAGAGACATACTGCACACCCTTCATTAAGATTCTGCATGGTCTAACGATTTACTTGTCCAATATGGGCATGCGTATTGCTATAATACCTGTCGCAGTACACACTATAATTAACTTGTATTAATCCATAGTTCTAGGACCATGACATCTGACCTTTTATGGGTCAGTATTATTGAATAATCTTAGATGTCATGCTCACTATAATTTGTACAATGTGCAATGCTAATGAAATCTAATGTCAGCACAAAAGACAAAAAGTGCATTTGAGTGTAGTATGTTCAGAAATAGGCTGGACTGCAGGTTTCTGGAGGTGGATCAGGTAGAAAGGCTGCAGCATCCAACCACTAGAGATAGTGTAGGGTTGGAGGGGAAGACAACACTGATCGGACAGAGCTAGTTTGCCTTATATACAGGCTAGAAAACAGATTATTTACAAACTAGAAAAGGACTCCGAGAGCGTAGACCTCCGCCAAAGCGAACACAGAACCGCTTCCTAGATCCAGACGGTGATATAGATTACTCCCAAAATGTAATCGTTTCTTCCTTGGGTCATTTCAGGCCTTTCCTGAAAAAAACAGACAAACAAACAAACAGACAGACAGACTAACAATGAACAATGAAAACAAAACTCCTTGGCGGAGGTAAAAAATGGATTTACATGTAGGCTACATCTCAGATTATGATCAGTAAGCGATCTCTAAACATTATTATTTTTATCATTATTATTAAACAATGATGCTACAGGCTATCCACCTAAAGCATAGTGTGGTGTATTAGACAAGTTGATTTTGAGTCGATGGGATGGTGTAGGCCTATGTCGTCTATTAAGGGTGGTAGATCTTGATGCATTATTGCTCACTAAAGAGTTGTGTTATTTTATGTTTAGAGTAATGTTTTTCACCTCAACCTATATGGAAAGGGTTTATTTTATCATGTCCATCAGGTTTTTTTTTAACATGTTATGGTGTGCATTGGCTATTGGTGTTTCAGAATAATGAATGTGAACAGCCCATCATTGCTGTGTGACAATGAATGGAAACCAATCCTGACTGAGTTTTCCCAAATCATTTCTTTTTCAGAGAACACATCTGCAGGTTGGCACATTTAGCTTACAGTAACAATATAAGCAAGCTAATGTCTCAGAGTTAGCTATCCTACATTAGCATAACATTGTCTTACTGCTTTAGGGCTATACAGTGTTGGAGGCCACTAGCAAACATTAGGGTTGACCAAAGCTAAGAGGGATTAATCTCAGACTAGTCTAGATCAATCTCCTATTTTTTGACACCAATAATGATCTTTGAGGCTAATCAGTATTGTCCAAAAACATCACATAGTTCAGTGCTTACTAAATCTGATGTGTGTTTAGAAATAGTTCCATGTCAAGCAACACACACTCCTCTACAGAACATAAATCAATAAAGTGCCAGAAGTCATTGATAATTGAGCAGAAGGCACCACTCAAATGATTCTCTGTTATCACCACCATGAAATGAAATTCCATCCGATTACTTTCTGTGGCAATATCCAAAATACAAACAACAATCAGACAGATTAGATAGATAATAAATACAGATAGATAGATTGATTGATAAATTGACAGATATATATGAGTTGTTAACATGTGAACATGTGTTTGTTAAAATGTTAATGTGTGTTGATGTATACGCGTGTGTGTGTGTGTGTGTGTGTGTGTGTGTGTGTGTGTGTGTACGCACTTAAAAACTGATGACAGTCCAGACGTGAAGTCCACCCGGTTCACAGGGACATCAAAAGTTCAGCTCGTTTCACTCCTTTCCACCATTCACCCCTCTGGTTTCCCAAGCAGGTTCCCTCCAGCTGTGGTAAATCAACATCGATGCAGGGTCATCAAACTGTAGCGCTCGCCATTGATTTACACACTGGCACTATGAAATACTGCACCTTTAATTAAAGTTCCCAAATGGATAAGAGGGGATGCACTGAAGGGGTGGTGGGGGGGTGGTAGGAAGCAAGGGAGGAAGACAGCCTGAGATTAAAGACATTTTTGATGGCGCGTTGAAGAGATGGAGTGCGCACGCCTGGGAGTAGTATATCTTTCATGGATGAACTTTTGGAGATGTTTTTCATCCTATAGCTATTGGGATCGGATATTAAATGATAAACGTGCTACACACATGTGGCATAAGACGATTATGTTATATAGTAATGCTACACTATATAGCAGTTGTTCGAAAACATGCCGAGGATGTATGCTATATTGATTGATATACGCTTATATTTCCCTTAGGGTCCTAATTTGATAATATTAACCCTGACACAAAAATCTAAGTCCACTCTTCTTATTCCATCAGAAGAGTGAGGAAGATTTACCAGACCAAAGACCCAATGAGTAGGGCCATGTTTTTAGTTTTAGGTGAAGTGCTGTATAGGAGAATAAGGCCGTGGTCATCATTACATCAGCTCAGCTATCATAAACACTGACCTGTAACAGGTACAGGGGTATGGGAAGAGACAGAGTGGACTGGAATGTTGGTGATACCACAATATGGGAGCTATTCATAATCACACAAAACATGCTAGATTATTGATTTGTTTGTTTGTTTACTTTAAATGGGTAATGTACTTAAGGAATCACTATTAAGTGTAAGATTAACTGGACATATTGCTTTGGTAAGACGGTATGTTGATGAAATTGTTAACTGTTCAAATGTGGAAACAAAGTTAAAGCTATAGCCTACAACAGTCAATGAACATCAGTTGTTGTTTTTTTCTTTTCAAAATAGGAAAATAGCTTTGGGACCACTGGTTTAGACAGAGGAGACACATGCATCAAGTATACTGCCTCACAGTAACCCTAGAGACAGATGAATAAGTGTATAGAATATGTCTAACCCAATAACTCTAACCCTATAACCCAGCAACTGTGGGATTTGAATGATGCTAGGCTAAATGCTACCAATCACTGACTGAATTATATATTTCAAAATAAACCCAGTTTTAAACATAATTTTCTATGCAAGCCTTTGTGTTTCACCATTCTGGAGAGAAACCCTAAGGAGGGTTTAATTTACTCCTTGAAAAGCCTTAACAGTATGTTTCCATGGTAGCATTGTGGTCCATATTTAGCTTTTTCATATCCAGTCGAGCACACTATATAGCCACACTATATTCCAATAAAAAGGACAGGTCACTTTATGAGAAGCACTGACAACCTGTGTGGTTCTTGGAGAGCAATATGTGGAACCCGTTAATGAACCAGAAGTGTGGTATATTGTTCCGAAATCACCAGCAGCAACAGAGGTTTGAGATATAGTGATAGATAGATTTTTTTTTATCGCCACACAACAATGTTGATGGTATTTTTGTTACAGAAAGGTTTTGGATCATTCTAGAAAGCTCTATAGTGACAATATAGTGATAGCTCTATTCTAAGGCTGTTTCTTTGCATGCTGCACCACATGTTCTCCCAGATGCTTGTGTAATTGTTGTGGGGTTGATAGCAGTGTTTAAGAGTAGTACAGTGCTAATTGTGGTTATTTATGTAGACTGACATGTGCTTGGAAACAGCCCTCATCAGCTGCATATCTGTCGGAATAAATCATTCGGATTTTCTGAAGCTGTCTGACAATTGGAAGCACATTTTTGATAGCGGCGGTGAGCTCATCCATGTAAACACTAACAGCGTGCCAGAAGTAGTTACATTTTATTCACAATCAAAATCAGCATCATCAACCCAATTTCTAATATAATTCATTTGCATTCATCTGAAAGAAAAGGTTGGAATGATTGTATTTCTCCTGCAGAGCAATACACGGAAAATGGTTTTCTTATCTTAATTATGGAACAAACACGCAATAAATTAAGTGTCGAAAACGCTTAATTATCAACTACTCGAGTGATTGTGGAGGTGCTATGGGCTTTTCAAATACTTTTTTTCCTCCTCACTTGTCAATGTAGGAGGATGACAGAGTAATTCTAGGGAAGCATACATGCTGACTGAGATGCTTAAACAATTCGCTGCGGGAACACAACACAACAGCACAACGCACAGCTGACTAGCGCGCTCTTCCACGCCGCTCCTCCTCGCAAAACAAGGTGGGCCTCGTGAGCCACCTCTGAGTTTTATTTTAGTCGCTGACTTCCTCCACTGACCTCACATACCAACGGCGTGCACACCAGCTCACCGCCGAGAGAACATGAGTAGGAGGCTTTCAAAATGAGAACATATGAATTTCCACTTTGTCAAAAAGGGTAATGTAACCTTTTGCATTTGACTTTTCATATATCCCGCCTTGGGCGACCGCGATTGATACAGGCAGGCAGAGGAGAGCAACTGTGTAGGCTGTTAGCTACTCAGATAGCAAAAGTTGAATGATTAAAAAAAGGAAAAAAAAAACCCTCACCACGAGTCCATTCTTGTCCAAGTCACGGATGCTACTTGGAGTTTTCTCTCTCTCTCTGTCTCTCTCTCTCTTACTTTCTCTTTGCATCTGTCAAGTGGAATCGGCTTCAGTGCTTTGCCTGGAGTGATTCTGTGTGAGAAGAGAAGTGAAGGAAGGCATCACGATGAGGACATTGTGTGCCCCCCTCCACCACCCCAACCCTCCCCAGCCTCGCTGCCATTCCTAGATCCACACCTTATCAGTTCCTCTTATCTCCACACCATTTGTCAGGCTCAGGCCCTGCCACACATGGGAATGGTCTGCATTGCAGATAGAAGCCCACCAACCACCGCCACTATACCTACCACGACCAGGGTAACCAGATGTCCCCGGTCTCAGGGGACAGTCCCTGTTTATGGTTGCCTGACCCTGTGAAAATACAGAAAAACTACCTGTATGTCCCCATTTTTTGAAGATAAAACTTTTTTTTTCAATCAGATTGATAGTCAAACTGAAAATGTCCCTGGTTTTTCTTTTGGGGATTATGTCCCCGGTTTTGGTGTTGGAAATCTGGTCACCTTAACCACGGCTCTGTGTAAAGGGCCACACACCCTCACTGGTGGGGATCGGCAAGCGAAGCACACAAAGTGAAGCCAAACTTCACCAGTCACAGTGTCGCCAGGACCTTTCCGTTGTCTTGCTACAGCTGGGTGTTGCATCAGGTACTGTGGCCAACTTGTCCAGGTCATCCAAACATGTTTTTTTTGTTTTTTTCCTGGTCTGCTTTTCTGAATGTTCACATGGCGAGGAGTTAGTCATATGTGGAGACTTGGTACTAGCAGCATACACAATCAATTATAATATATATATTAGTCTCAATCAATACATCAGTGAATAAATCAATGAATCATAACAAATGCGGACATGTAACATGAGAACATTACGGTGGCATTGTTGCTAAATCAATTCCCCATTGAATTCTGCATGGTTCCACAAGCTTTAAAAGAGCATACTCATCAGTTAAAGGGAAAAAAACTGTGATCATTTACAATCATCTTTTTTTTTTTAATCCTCGAAATGAACTGCAAAGTCCACACTTCATCCCGGAATATTCTGGGTCTCATTTTTATAAATAAATCACCGGCCTAGTCGGTGAAGCATCCCAAATTACGAATCATTGCAGTGCTAATGTTGCTCAGAATAATGTCAGAATGTATCAGCATACATTATCATTACACATGGGCTTCGCCCTAAACTTTCCAACAGTTCACGGCATTCCGCAGGGCAGGAAGAGAGGGTTTCCTAGCAACTGATTCCAAGAGCAACAACACAACACTCTACAATCTATTAGACCTCTACATGCATATCCTGGATTCAGAGAAGCCCATCATGGCTGGAACCTCCCATGACTCTGCAATGTTAAACAGGGCAAGGATTCCAATTCATCAGTGATGTTTCAGGAGACGTTAACAACATGAAACAAAGCAATACTCCTGCAGGACTGCATTAAGCCAGAGAGCATTCATCCCTTTTAGCCTTTGTTGAAGCCGAGAACAGATGCTCCTATTATCTTAACTGCTATTTTGAGACGGATGAGGCAAGGTGTGGGTTTAAATGGGATTGTAATATGAATATGTATCCCAAATGCTATAAAAAAACACGCGCAGCGGACAAACAATGGGTACCATTATAGCT
>NC_085016.1:20223085-20240585 GCF_963854185.1 Sardina pilchardus | reverse complement strand
TTCCTCCACGGGCTGCCGTGGCGACGGAATAAAAGCTCTGTTGCAGGTTATTGCGTGCTAAGGAAACAAAGTGTGCCGAGACGTGAAAACACATACAAGCCTTTTTACTTCCCCGCGCTTAACCACACAAAATTACCCGCCAGTGAACGGAGCACAGAGCTCCTCCGTGCTGAAACTCCTTTTGGATTTTATACGTCGTGGCGACCAAAGAGTGGAAACAGTGGGACACATTACCAAATGTCTGCTGTTTCTTCCCCATGAGTGATTAATCACTGCAAAATGGTTTTTCGTTGGCCTGAACCCCCCCCCCCCCACCCACCCACCCACCCACCCACACACACACACACACACACACGAAATGACACACCACTGGCCAATTTTCCATCAAGCAGGCGGCGGCGCGACTTCAGCCGCATTCTAGCGTCGGGGGGGGGGGAACGCGAGCGGCTTTATTGCTGTGTGGCGAAACCAGACGGTGAGTCATAAACTTGACAGGTGCGATAACTTGTCTGCACCTTGTCACGGGGAGGGAGAGGGATGGGACAAAGGTGTGATAGGGAGGGCAGGAAGTGATCATCCAGAGTGGGGCCTGAACGGCTCCCCCTACAACGCCATTCCGCTGGCGGGTGACAGAGTGAGAACTCAGGGTGACATTGATGTGTGACTTCGAGGGGGGGGGGGGGGGGGGGTTGAGTGGAGGGGGGATTGGGGGGGGTCGTTGGCGAGGCAGATGAAGCCGCCCCACCACCACGCATGCTCCTCATCAGCCACCTGCCACACCACACAGCGATGGCGGAGACACGACGCCTCTGTAGCACAACAGGAGGTGAAGTGAGTGCAGACTAGAGCCAGTGCTCTTGCTCTATTGCTCTATTGCTGCGACTGCTTCACTACATCAGCTTTGTCAACAGAGAGCACAGGCTCCAGTGGATCTCATCCATGCACGTCATGGTGCCGATGCACCATTTCACAAATGCTCACAGGTGCAGGTGAATATATGTAATGCAAAGTAATGGGACTGGTTAACAGTTATGAATGCTAATATACCATTTCTGAGAAAATTACTCAAATAATTTAGCGTATCTAACATACCGGTAGTTAACATATTTTTGGCAATTTCATAACAATAGCGTGGTCAACACCAGACCACTTCTCATATCTCTTAGTCTGGAAAGCCTTCATTGATTTATGACTTCCAAGGGCATAACCAGCAGTGAAATTGAACTTAAATTGGTGCATTAAAGTCTTACAAAATCACTCCAGGCGTGCAGCAAACATCTTTCTTGTATACGAAGCCTTTAAATGCGGTTGTTTAGTCAATTCCAAAGAAAATACATGTCCGTGTCTGCTTAGCCTTGGTGCCATCAGCGGAGCGGTTAGTTATGTTGAATTCACTGCCCTATATCTGTCATAAAGCCTGCATAGCATAATGTACAACATTCCACCAAAGTGGTTCCATATAATACTGTATGCACCTGGCAGCTGTAGGCCTATACATATCTTTAAATTACTACCATTTTGCAAAAGGAACATTGCATGTGGTAAGTAATGCCTTCATGTCAGCTTTTACATAGCTTTCAGCCAGCAGCCAGACCAACAGATACCCTGTCTCTGCTGAATTACTGAAGCTAAGCAGGTCTGGGCTTGGTTAGTACTTGGATGGGAGACCTCCTTGGAAAATGAAGTTGCTGCTGGAAGTGGTGTTAGTAAGTGGCACTCTGACAAAGACAATCCCAATGATCTACCGCAGTGACGGCGACAATGTGGTACAGGAGATGCCGCCCTTCAGATGAAACGGTACTGTGGTACTGACTCATTGTTGTTGTTAAAGATCCCATGGCACTTATCGCAAAAGAGACGGCGGTTCCCTACCCTGGAAATCCAGAGTTCTCGCGAGAACACACTTTGAATTGTGTCTGCAAGATACTCTGGCAATGAGAAATGATGCTTGTTATGTTTACCCTAACCATCGGGGGTAACCAATCAGATCGGTGTATCTGACATAGGCGGGCCAAAGGCAAGCTAAACTGATGACAACAACGCTGCATCGTTCAAAGCCGGTAAATATTGGTCGTAGTGTTATCCAATTGCGTCAAAGTCCGGAATCAGTCAGAGTAAACATTGGTCGTACTGTTATCTAATTGCGTGCAGTGAGATTTTAAAATGCATGCTCGGTGCCTCCCCTCGAGTTGGGCCATTACGTTATTCGTGGCCAGCCCCTGAAAGATCTGAAAGATTCCAGGGTATGGATTTACCAGGCCAGGGGTTCCCTCGGTGTCCTGGGTAAATTCCCAACCTGACTCATTCAATCTGGCCCCCTAATCATCCCCAGTGAAATTGGCTCATTCATCCCCTCACTCCCTCTCCACCTCCAGCTGCCGTGTGGTGAGCACTCTGGCACATAATGGCTGCCGTGCATCACCCAGGTGCCTGCTACACATCGGTGGTGGTTAGTGAGGTCCCCCCCCTCCCATGAAGCAATGGGTGCCTTGAAAATGCTATATTAAAGCAATGTGTTGTTGCTGCTGTTCAGTGATAGCACATACCTTACCATAGCAACACATCAACTTGTCTGCAGCCGAGGTAATCTTGCTGTCGGGGTATTAAAGCCGTTTTTACTGAGCATGGTTACTTCAACCAAATCCCAAGAGTGCCTGTACACCACGCGGTCAGTAAAACGTTTCCTTTCAGTATCAACACTTACTGGTACAACGGCCCAATCGCGCCATTAAATCACAACTACCTCGGCTCTTTTCCATTTAAATAATAAAAAATAAAAAAATAAAAACCTGTGGCCGTCTATCCACGTTACTCTGTGCTAGATGAAAATAAAATGCTCGATTAAGGTGTTGCTTACCCTGGCCGAGATCAATCTTTGGAGCGCACATAATATTCCCTGTCGGTTCATATTTAGGGAAAGATGGATAAGGGTGATTAATGGGGCGGAAGGGCCTTGTGATTTACAGGTCAATGTATTTTACCATATCAAATGACAGTGGGCCAACCGCTGCAGTATGGCCATCATATTATATTCATGGATCTTTGGCGCTATCGCTGGAAGGCACAGTCCACTAGCACTGCTCAGACAATGACTTATTGCTTGTGTAAATCAAAGCCTGCACACAACGGCTGCCCTCTCACAGGCATGCATATTTAATACCATATACATATATGCCACTGGTCTCTCACTCTGCTTAGCATTATCTCCTTCCTCCCCCCTGAAGGCAGGCGTGTGTGTGTGTGTGTGTGTGTGCGTGTGTGTGTGTGTGTGTGTGTGTGTGTGTGTGAGTGTGTGTGCCTGGAGTATGAGTGATACTGCTGTCAGGACAGTCAACTTCCGGACCGTAATACTCACCCTCCGCGCGCATGCTGAGGCACTCTTAATGGACAAGCTAATACCCGAACACACACATATTTACCTCAGGGGCCCCGGGCAGGAAATCCATCCCATGGGCATTTGAAGGAGACTAGCGGGCGGGCGGGCGAGACGAGTGCACGCGCGTGCAAGGTTGCGAGCGTGCCCGGCACCGGCCGATACATGCCAATGACAGAACACAAACCAAGCAAGACCCCCTTAAAGAGGTTTATACACTCGCCGTGTCAAGATTCAGGACTATTTTGTACCGTGCTCTGTGCCAGAGGTGAAGGGCCCGGTTGGTGGTAAATGAATTAAATGGGCCAGCTGCCAGATCTCTGCAGCGTTCTCTCCGTGCGCACTGCACCTGAAGTTTCTACTGCTAGACCCTGTAAAAGGAAGAGCGTTGAGGCTGAGTGCAGAGCAGCCCAAATGCTGGCCGTAGCTGGCTTTCCATTCAACTTCCTAATGTGTATTTTGACCATTCGAATAAGAAATCCTGACTGGAAACACTGGAAATTTGCATACAGATTTTTTATTTGCTTTAAACATTTGATAAAAGAAATAAATTGCTTGAGGGGGGTGTATTAACTCTCAATTCACATTCAGGTACACAATGCGATTAAAGTTGATGAAACAGTTTCTCTGCATTTCTACCTGCATGCTTCTGTGCGTTGCCCTGACGACCTTACGCTTTGATGCCACAGCTGTTCAGAACTCTTCTTTTGATTGGGAGAATGGCCATTTTTGATCCGCATAACACAACACATTGGATGGAGACGCACGCAGATGCACATTTCTTTAGACGAATTTCAATGAATTTGCATAAAATATGCGAATGGGCTGAATGGAAACCCGGCTATTTTGAAGTCAGAACAGGAGGAGGCATGATTAAGAGGTGTTTGATTGTGTTCCAGACCCTCCATAATGTACACGGGAGGGTGTGGGGGAACAGTTTGAACATGTCACAGAGCACCATTTGCTCATCTGTCATATTTATTGATTATGGTAATATTTCAACTTGCTTCATGGTGTATGGTCACTGAGGGCATCTTGCTGTGTAGACTGTTGAATAATACAGTCATGAGCATGTCTAGTTTACATGGTAAACAGAAAACTGTTTTAGCTACAAAACACGCCAACAACAGGAAGTCTATCTTATAAAACAAATCAACAGGAAATGACTCATGCTAATAGACAGTGATCACTGCAGCAGTCACAGTGAATAGCCATACCAGTAAAATATCCTGCTATTATGTGACGCAAATGACTCAGCACTATTCATTTAGCTAGAACATATAGAGCACTGCAATTAGATAGACATCTCCCAAGCTCTGACCCATGGTGCAAATGCTCATTAAAGCCCTGTCAAATAACATGATGACACATGAAAATGCTGTCAGAATGCTAAATTACCTGACAAACTGAAAACTGGGCCGTGAGAAAAGGTGTTCCCTGACTCAGGCAATCCAAACCTGGAGAGCAGGCTCATGTCGAAGCTTTAGCATTAGACTACCCTGATGGGTGTATTGTGTGTGTATTTTTTGTGTATTTGTGTGTGTGTGTGTGTGTGTGTGTGTGTGTGTGTGTGTGTGTGTGTGTTTGTGTGTATTTGTGTGTGTGTGTGTGTGTGTGTGTGTGTGTGTGTGTGTGTGTGTGTGTGTGTGTGTGTGTGTGTTTTGCATAAGCTAACACTCTCTAGCCTGTAAGTGCAGCACGTGACTGATTTGCCTGACTGAACTTGCTGGGGGGAGAGAGGGAGGAGGGGGTGGGGGCATACAGACAGGTGGCGGCCCACATCTGGACCTCACGAGTTCACCATCGTGGTGACAACGGGCATGTCTCTAAACCGCCGCCAGTTGTGAACAGCTTTAAACAGATTTTGCCGGGAGGCCCCCAGTGAGATGTGCGTGTGTGTTTGTGTGTGTGTGTTTGAACGTGTGTGTATTTAAATGTGTGTGCGGGTATCAATGTGTGAGAGGGAGCCAGAGCGAGAGTGTTTTCAGACAAACGAGTGAGTGTTTCCAAACAAATGGCAAGTGTTCATTGCGCTGAATGCGTTTTGTTGTTGTGCACCTGACAAATGCTTATTCTTTCTGACTAATGCAACCTCCAGTAAATTACTCAGGTGGATTCTGCATTTGAACGCACGAGGCAACCTCAATGTGGGGAGCAGTCCCATAGGAACCTATTCTCTGCATAATATTTGCGGCACATGTGTTGGTTGAAGTTCCAACCCAAAAATAAACAACATCATCTCTCCATATGCTAAACACGTGCATTGTCTACATGCCTGTAAACGTGTTCCTGTAATTTAGCTAGAAAATCTAGATCTCGATCTAGATAGAGCTAGATGAGTGCCTAATCATAGTTACTTAAAGCAACACTAAAGAGTTTTTTGTACCTTAAATCATTTAATTGGTTCATCGACTCGTGACAGGGTGAACTGCACTTTTGCAGTCGCTTCACAGCCCTCTATCGGCTTTAACAGCACTATAAGTTTACAAGATCGGCTAGCGGTTCTGTAGTACGATGGAATGAGACATAGGAAACTACAAATTTGACTTGCTTCCATGTCGCAATACGTCATGCTTTCATAAAATCATGCAACATACTCTACCTTGTCTGCGGACATCGTCATTTGCTGGATAAGCAAATAGCGTTCGAGGAAAAGGGCTTTAGTGTTGCTTTAAATGTTTATCTTCCCTTCTTGAAGAAAAATAGCCCTGAGAGGCTCTCTAGTAGCTTAGGTTTGGCCCTTTGCTGTGGGGCCCCGAGGGGCATCTGTGTGTGTGTCCTCAGGGGCCTGGTCACAGTTCAGTAAGCAGCAGTGTCTGCTAAAAGGAAAATGGAAATAGAATTATTTGAGAGGCCAATGCAACGTACATTATTATAAGTCAGCATGCCATTCAAACATAACAGACAGTCTCAAGATGGAGAGAGATCTCTTAGGATGATGAAAAATGATGTGAATTTTGAATAAAGTGTTCACTTTAGATCACCGGGTCTAACCCATCTACATTTCAATCGCTCCCAATTTCACCTTAAGTATTCAGTAATGAAATACATAATAGGCAACTAAGGTCTCTGTGTGTGTATCAGTGTGTGTGTGTGTGTGTGTGTGTGGCGGGATGAAGCGGCGTTTCCAATCGCCTGGATGTTGGCTAATAAAGTGATGTGATGTGGAATTACAGATGTAGGCTTCCGTGTAGCCGGAGGGGCTATGCTGCCGCAACACTCCTCTGGAAAGGAAAAAAAAAGGAGGGGGGAAAAAAAGCACACAGTGGCATCTGAGTGCTTTGATTGTGTTAGGCGATGAGATTTTGCATAGCTCCTCAGAAGGAAAGGGAGTTAATTGCTGTTGTCTCCCCATCTCGGCCTCCAATTTGCTCAGCCCAGCAGTCACGGCAGACTCCACCGCGAGACACTATCACCCCCCCCCCCCCCCACCTGCCTCCTCCACCCTCCCCTCCCTAAATCTCTAGTCTCTCCCCCTAACTCGATTTGTTCCAGACAGGGGTCACGCTTGTTAACTCAAAGCACTAACTTCATAACAGGCCTGCATCCTTAGGCCCACGTATTATTTTTTTTTCTCTTTCTCTCTCCGTGCCCGGCAGTTTGACTCGCCAGGGCGCCTGGCGATGGCATGAGCTGGTGGTGCCCCATGCGTGCCCTGCTGCTCTGAACTGACGAGCAGATTCCATCCATCACTGACGGGCGCGGAGACAAAACTGCTGTCAACACGCATTTTTCACACCCACCTGATGCAGTGGACAATGTGCCTGTCCTCAGGCCACATCGAGAACAGGGCGAAAATCCCACAGGAGAGGTTTGAAGATGGATTAAACGAAATGCGTCATAGGTGTCTATGATGACCACTGCAGTTCTCTAGAAAAAGGTCCACACCAGTCATGGTCTAAAACAGTTACTGTATGTTGTGATATAAGATGTTGTAAAATGAGATTAGTAAATACTCTAACCCTTCCATTCTAAATATCGATCATCTGTATGCAGTTTTCTGGAAAGGTGCACAGCACTTAAACACTATAGTATTCTCTAGTCTAGCTATACATTAGATTATAATTTTTAAATTAAAGTAGAAATAGAAGTGTATCAGTATATTCAATACACACGGTTTTGTAAACATTGAAAACATTCAATTACATTCACATGATGTATGCATTTGTATGAACATACAGGATATATATGTTGAATGAATGCATCGCGTTATGCAATCCTATTATACAATATTATACTATGCAACTATAAAAACATTTTTATTTATTTGTGTAGGAAGTCTCCACTGAATTGATGCTCGTCGCCTTATTTGTTAACCTTTTGTTTTGATAAAACACAGACCCCTTCGTTAAATATTTATCTCTTATTGTTGAACAAAAACGCGGCAGGTCTGCCAAGCCTGTGAGCGTGCCGAATAGCTCCACTGGCCCCTGTGAGCATGCTGCCCACAAACATTTGCAATCATAGTAATTGAGTATCTTTATGCTCTGGAATAAATCCATGTCTGGAGAGCTCTGTGTTGAAATGACACAGCACCATTAAAACACTGGGTGAAAAAAAAAAACACACCCTCCCCCCCCCCCCCAAACAAAAATGGCTGCCACTTGATGGTGCTGGCTGCTGACTGCGATGACAGACGTTGTGTTTATCACTACGCACAAAGCAAGGAGGGTGGGGGGGTAGGGTGTGGGAATGTTATTGTCATTTGGCCCCAGTTCCCAATCCTTTACCTTTTGCACAGACCCCCCCCCCCCACACACACACACACACACACACACCCCTGCAGGACTATACCCCGATACGTAGGTTGAAATGTGCAGCTTTTTTGTCCTTAAATGACAGAACCTGCTGATGAAGTTGCTCCTAAATAAAGAAAGACTCACGTAATGAATGCTTCGGCCTTCCTGCCAAAAACTGCATTACGGCCTGTAATGGTCTCGCCTGTCTGGATCAGTCTATCAGCGGACCTGCTCCACGCGCAGAGTGAATTAAAAGTCCAGCGAGGATTTAGAGAGGAAATTGGAGAGGGGGGAAAAAAAGGAGGGAAACACTAGAAATGGAGAAGGAGGGGAGAGAGAGAGAGAGAGGAGTGAGGGAAGTCGAGAGCGGACTACACGTAACGTGTGTGACTACAGCACCTCCCCACCACCAACACCACCACCATACACACTTCACACACCTCCAGCACAGCCAGTGATGCCAGCTGACCTCTGAGGAGTTATGATGCATTCTAGTGTTTGTTCCCAGTCGCATTGCCCAGTTACGAGCAGGAAGATGCGATTGGAATGCCCTATGAAGTCGTAATTCCTACTTGTCAGCTCATTCGAGCCCTGAGTTTGAATTTTCAAGATGGTGGCGTCCATTAACAGGAAATGAGAGCCATATATGCTCTGTTTAGTAGCCTATTTGTGTCAGTCATAAAAAAAACACAATAGTATCCAACCTATTGGTCGCAATGTTGCTATGACATTTCTTGGTGTAAAATACTGCACAATGTAGTATTGCTCTATCTGTAACGTCAATAATACCAGACTATTTCTAAGAGACGGAGCATGTAGTTCTCATACAAACTCAACATGTCTTTTGTTACAACTGGAATGCAACTTTGCTTTTGGTCGGATATGACATCATTTCCAGTTACTTACGAGAGAAATGGAATGCAGCATCAAAGGCTCTCAATAACTTTCAAGGTGAATACTGCTTCTCCTCTCTTTGTCAGCAGAGGATGAGGGCTAACCCATGATACCAATCAAAACACTTTGAGGTCATGGTTACAGAAAGAAAAAGAAATATGACATACTTTGCATTGAATACCTCTCTCTTTCTATCTTTCCTTTCTTTTCACGCCGTGATCTTTTCTTTTCATACTTCCGTGACATGTCCATTAACCGTTTCATCTCTCCTGCCGTAATGGAGATCAAAACGGCCTCTGACTGCATTGAAAACTTAAAGCAGGCCACGTCCATAATTAGAAATCAGGTTCATGGGATGGGGGAGAGAGAGAGAGAAAGAGAGAGAGAGAGAGAGAGAGAAAAAAGGAAGCGCAATGATGGATTGTTAATTCATGATCACAATGAATAAGTGATTAAGCAGAGCTGAGGGCTTTGTGGCATATGGAAACTGGGGGTGTGCAGATGCCTCTCAGGGCCAGAGGGCTGAGACAGATAGAGAAAGAGAGAGAAAGATAGATAGAGAGCAAGAGAGAGAGAGATGGAGAGAGAGAGAAGGGTAGAAGGCGAGAGCAGTATGGCCTCCATCTCATTCACTGGTTCAGTGTTTTCTTGTCATAGTCATGAGAGTAAGCATATGTTTCCCTTAGTGTTGTATAATCTTCGTGACCCCCTTCTGTTTCCCAGCACCGCATGCAGCACCAGTCATTGGGAGAGCAGCTTTGAAAACAGGGAGAGCCACAGAAGGGTTTAACGGAATCCTCCTGCTACCCTTAGCAAAAGCTCTCATCCACCTCACTGATCATCAAACAGTTCTATCTTAATGCTGTTGGTAACAGCCCACTGACACGAGGGGATAAGCAAGGAAGGGAATCAGCATTTTAATGGCAATTACCACCATCTAGTGGTTAATGTTTGTACTGCAACAATCATATGACACGCAAAGGGTTAATATAAGACAGCAGTAAGACACAGCAGTAACACATGCAGCAGTATAACTACAGTGTTCACAATGAAAAACAAACACTGATGAATACTTATTTCAAGCATCAGTAGTATATGACAATGATTTAATCAAATAATTTAGGATGCTAAAAATGCGAAATGCTAAAACAAGCGCATACTGTCTAGATTTTGCGCAATTTTAGTAGGCTACATGAAGCCAAAAAATTTCAGTTAAACACATCTTCTGCAGTAACACATATTCTGCAGCTACCAGCTCATTAGTGTACTCAAAGAAGAGAGGTTGGAGGAAAACATTAATTCAGGGATTGCAATATACCAACAAACTGACTGTAGTTGCATGGCAACATAAGGGAAATACAGAGAGCTCTGTGAAGAGAGAACTCAACAAACACAAATGGCTCATGAAATAAATAACCTGAAGATTCAAGCACCGATGTGTATGTGTCTTCTCAAAAAGCGGCTTAACTGTTCTGGGAATAAACACTGTCTGATTTACACTCAAAATTAAATAGTTTAAATTGTGTTTGTCCTACTGTGTGTTTTTGTGTGTCTGTCTTCTAGGGTCAAATGTTAATCCACAAAAGCATTCAAATATCTAAATAGAGCAATAACTTCAGAGAAGAATGCATAGTTGGCTGACTTTTTCATTACTGAGTTCAAGGTGAGTGAGGCAAAAACAGACAAACAAAGAGTGACTTTACTTCCAAGTGTGTTTTGAACTGGAAAGTACCCCCCACCCCACACACACACCACCCCAGCTCCACCCCTCTCTGACCGAACAGATTATCTGGAGAAGCCACAACGAAATCTCAGTGGGTTCATTTCCTGCAACACGAATATTGGGCCTCATATCCTCGAACGCACAACAATGTCAGTAGAGAGCTGAGGGAAGAATCTCCAGACAGTGGTAAAAAAACATACTCGTGCCATCGTTCTCCTATCAATATGTACGGCCAGTCCTGAGAAGCGGAATCATTTATCCCCTGACAATGAATCTGCCTCTATCAAACACAAAGCATTTATCAGGCCAAATGCGACAGCAGTACACGCAAGCAGTTTCTTACACATCTTACACGGACATATGATACAAAAATAGACGTAGATTTGAGGGAAGATGATGATTCATAAACACTGCAATGATTTCCCAGAGCAGTAAGAATTCTCCAAACTATAGCAACGGTCTCATATGCATGCAGAAGGCAAACTAATACATCAACCTCAAATCAAGATTTATGTGTAGAAATGAGATGTCTTGGTGAACACAGTGGTTTATGAGGCATGAAAAATTGAGGTCATACAGACGGGCCTGTTGAGCTTTCATGCACTCGCTCTACCTCTTCATTTGGAGTTGGGACATAATTACGTTATAAGTTGTTCAATGTCCAGTACAGGGGGAAAAAAAAAACAAACTGGGAAAAAAAATCTGGCAATGGCGCAAACATACATTACATCCTCTCAATTTATCTCTGGTTCATCAGTGGGGGCGCAGTCTGGTGCCCTTTCGGTTGGCACCGTTCGCTGGCGTCACCACCTCGCTCCCGATTGGCTGGCAGGCCGAGGCCCTGTTTAATTATGTGGGGTAAAATGGACAGATTAAGTTCAGCGGGCACACGCGCAACATGAGCAACACGCGCCGCGTCCAGCTCCCCCTCCCCTTCTCCCTCCCTCGCCCCATGCAAGGTACCCTCCGCCAACAGTCTGTCAGACTTTGCTTAGCTCGGCACAAGGTTGACAAGGGAACAGCAGACGGCGGCCATTTTGGCTCTGTTTTGCTCTCGAATGCTCTCATCACCTCAACGCCCTGGCGAATGGGAAGATTTTTGCAGGACATATGTATGTCCATGCTAATCACCGCTTAGTGTTATAGACTTTGGGGATACACACATGTGATTCTGTTTTCATTTTCCAGCTCACTGTGTTTAATAAGTGTTCCCCTCTATCTGCTCCACAACCTCTTGGATTTTAGCACTGAGGTTCACCACCACTTAGCATTCCACATTGCTGTAAACTGACAGTTATTTCACACGTGGTTTCATTTGGTCAAGCAGCATATTGAAAAGAATTAAATGATGGGATTTGGATTTTACAAGGTGCCAAGAAAGAATAAAAACAGAAATGGATGAACGGCAGACATAATGATGACCATATTATCAAACAAAACAAAAATGGTAGTCGTGTTCACGAGCCATCGCGCAATGGTCACTTTTCCCATAATGCACCATGTTCCTTGACACGGACTGCACATTCAGCAGCATGCCCCTCACTTGCACTTGCACTGTAGTGCGATCTGGCAAAACAACATTTGGAACTCAACTTTTCCCCCTTTGTTTTGCCAGAGGGACAATTACAGCCCTCGGTAATTTCTTGGGACAGCATATCTGCAGAGTAAGGTGTCCAAAGGCCTCCCTAGGGATGCTGTCTGTAATTGACTCCCAACGCTGCCCTGCAGTTGTGTCGACTTGGCCAGCGCTGGATCTCCAACTCCATCTGCCCCCCTACTCTCTCCCACACATGCCTGCTTGGACGGAGATCTGATGACTGGGCAGGCCGGTATAGCGGTGTGCCCAGTTCGCTGGCACGGCCGCTAAACCGGTCTCTTGGACGTCTCCGGTCCTGTTGCATGCACGCGGCTTCAGCCCTGCTACACTCTCAATTAACGCAGACGTACTCCTGTGCTGTCAACAAACAAACAAACAAACAAAACAACAAACAAAGCAGTCTAGCAGTCAAATATAAAATGTTGTATTATTAAAGTGACACCATATTGTTATGTGCCATAATCAGGGCTTAAAGCAATGAACATGTCTGTGCTTGAATTCATCAGACATATATGAGGACGTTATTTCTACTGTAGTCTACTTGCCTATTTTAATCTTAAACATACCGGCTCACGCCTGAAATCAGGCACAGTGCCTGAACACTTTAAGCTCTGCATAATATGAAGAATTTTGACTCATTTTTATCATATACTAAAAAAGGTAGAATAATGTGTTTGTCTTTGCCAACGTGCACCTGAAGCACCTGGTATTACACAGGTATACAGTAGGAGTTTTCGACATACTGGGTGGTCTCTTAGCGCTATTTTACAATTATGCTAAAGCTAAAGGGGTACCCAGTATGTTGAAACCTGACTCTAAAGGATAAATACCTATTCCTACAGTAGCCTACATCATGCTACTTTAACTTGGAGCTCAGTATGCACACCATGATTAGCAACACATGTTATGAAATCTGGCGCTCAAATTTAAAACTGTAGCAGTAGCTAACTAGCTAGTAGTAGTTTAAATACAATCATTTGACTTGACTCTCCGACCCCAGTCCATTCTGACCTGCAGTACTTGGCCTTGGCAGCCCGTGACCTTGTGATGGCTGTCTTTTGTCATCACATCACTGCCTTCATTCTGTGGTGTGGAACTGTGCTGCATTGGATCAATGCCCTCATGGGGGTTTTCCCCCCCTAACAACTAACTCCCCTCCTTAAATCAGCTTGAAACGGACAGAAACTGCTGCATGTGTGCTTTACTGCATGCGCACTATACTCTCTGATCACATGGAAGGGCTCTGCCATTGGCTGATTGTTCTTTGGCTGGTGGTTGGGGGGTTTGCAATCCATGTCAGACACACATGGGGTAACACAGCCATGATTTCTGCTTCAGTGATGCAATGTCACTGCATCTCAGGGCAATCGCATGGTACGTGCATTTCAAACCGTAACTGTGGAATACTCAGTACCAACTGATACAGAACATATTGGATATTATTCTCTAAGAGGCTTACTGCGTGCAGAGTCAAACTGAGGTAGTACACTACCAACATGGCATTTGAAAAGCCATAGAGATCTAATGGGGGAAGCACAGCTTCCCTCAGCTGAAACAGCACAGAAAAAATATTACTTTTTAACTGGCTGCTGTTGGCAATGCTGCATAATGTTGAATTCGTATGCAGTAAAACCTTAAAGGTTTCAAAGGTTTCATTAGGTTAGAATATTAATTCATTTACAGTTTATAGACACTTTTATCCCAAATCTGTTCACAAAAAGAGGAATAATATTCAAGATACATTGCAAAAGTATGTTAGAGCGCAGCTGTTCACTGGATGTTTGATTTAATATAATCCTTCTTTGCTGATTTTTATGTTTTAATGTAAACACTTTTAAACTATTGACCTTGTATGCTTTTATGTACAATTACATTGTGTCTTTTATGTTTGTTTTTTTACTTTTTAAACTCTTCTTTGGCTATAATTGCCCTTCTATGCTATTCTATTCATCAGCAATTCCTATTTGCTTTTGTTTATGTGAAGCCCCAGTGTGACCTCTGTGTATAAATGCACTATATCAATAAAGTTGACTAGGCTACCATCAGAGTATAAAAGTAGTCAAACTGTAGTGAAAGGAGATATTGGTAGAAGAAGAAGAAGAAGGTGAAAGAAAGGAGGGAAGAGAAAGTGCATGTTAGGAGTGCTGGGCTAGATATCCAGCACACGTTTGGCTTAGGAAGTCTATTCTTACGTTCAGTATCCATTTGTATGGAACAGGAAATCTCACCACTTAGGTGTTCAATCCTGCACCTCTCGAGTCTTCTTACTTCATATATTTTGTATCTCCCTCTTGTATTTTATGTTCTTTTTGACGCACCTGGTAAGGTTGAAATGCTTTTTCTGTTTTGTCAGAAATGTGTCAGATCTATTTATCACATGAACACACACACACACACACACACACACACACACACACACACACACACACACACACACACATACGATGAAAAACGATGAATACCTGGAGCTGTTTTTTCCCCCCAACATCTGAAATTGCCCCTCTCAGGAGTAAGACATTCATGGCGTTACGTTGCTGCATAACCATTTTCTTCCAATCACTCTTCCCAGTCACAGTCTCCTCTGAAAGGATTCAGTGAGAGTTAACCACTCACGCCCTGATCCATGGAGAAAAGCACTTGAGACGAGCTCTCGGAGAAAGCCCTACTGCGCCCGCCAAGTGCTTTAGATGGGGCAGAGGGCCGCTTGGAGAAACAAGCGGGTCATTTGCGTGTCACTTGAGCTGCCATTCCCTCATGCGGCTCTACTAGTCTGATGCACCATGGACACAAATGAAGGAAGAATTGTGTGTGTGTGTGTGTGTGTGTGTGTAGGTCAGTGCGCGGGGTGACCAACCGTGTCTCTGATGATAAAAACCTCTCTGTAGTCTTCGGCTCTCGGCTTTGCCCTGATGATTGGCTCGAGTGCTGATGATAGCTAAGGAGGAGAGGCTCTCTTCAACATGGAGACTGGTGCTTGTGTATATATGCGTGTGTGTGTGTGTGTATGTGTGTGTGTGTGTGTGAATTCTATGCATCTGTGGCTAAAGTAGTCAGAGTAGCCCTCTCAGTCAGCAAGAGCAAGGACACATGGACACTTAGTGTATCCATGTAGAAGTGCTTGTGTGAGTAGGCCAGTCAGAGGAAATTCTTCTCAGTACAGCAGAACATCGAGCCGAAAAGGCACCAATTGCACTCAAAAATGCTCTTAATGATACAGTATTGTCTATGCAACACCCTGTATATGTCAGTAAACTCTGTCTCAAAAACTAAATCTCCCTTCTCCCAACAGACAGCGAATTCATTCCAATCTGCAGCAGCTGAAATTCTCTGCTGCAAGATGCATCCCATCTGTATATTTATAAACACTCTCACACACACAAACACACACACACACACACACAGCCATCTCTCTGAACTGCCCCTTCTCCCTTTCCCTCTCGCCTCTCTCCCCATCCACTCTGCTGTACCTCTCAGCATCCCCAGAGCCGCTATTTCAAACGGCACAGCTCTCTCAAACGCTGCACCAGAGCCAGGAGAGAGAGGTTTGGCTCACCGTCCCGTTTGTCTGCTGTTTTTATTTTTTTCATTATTCTACTTTTTTCATCACCGCCACAGAGGCGTCCTATTTTTCTTTCCTCTTTTTTTTCAATTCTACTCCCCAACCCTCCCTCCCTCTCTCGCTCGTCTTATAACCAGATGCCTGGCCTGATTGTAAATCTCAGATGCTTGTTGTTTTGAAGGCCTGGGTCTGATGCTTGCGGAGGGAAGTAAGAGAAAGAGAGAGAGAGAGAGAGAGAGAAAGAGAGAGAAACCATGATTGAGTCATAATTACCCATTTGAGTTTATTTCCTTAATCCATTCCTTACATGCAATAACATACCTGTTCTTGCTGCCGTGAAGAGAATGAAGAAATATGCACTAGATTCCTAGTTATTGACACAGAGAGAAGTGCATAATTTAGATCATGTCTAGTTAGGCACATTCACAGAAACGGATCAGTCCTCCATGTCAGGTGCCTATTATGTGTTACTTTACAATTAAGACTGTGGACATTCATGGGGTATGAAGAGAGACTGGCACAAACAAAAGAGGATAAATACTGTAGTCATCTGAGAGTAATTGGGTATGAAGGGAATATATGTCAGAGAGAGAGAGGAGAGAGAGAAGGAGAGAGAAAGAGAGACAGAGAGAGATAAAGAGAGGGAGACAGAGAGAGAAAGAAAGAGAGACAGAGAGAGAGAGAGAGAGAGAGAGAGAGAGAGAGAGAGAGAGAGAGAGATGGTGGTTGGGGTGGGGGGGTGTTCCTTTGCTGCATTCTGTACCACCTGCAATGAGTAATGAAAGCTGAGCTTCATGATCCGTGCACTGCTGTCACCCTGCGTCTTCTTAGGAAGGACTGCTAGTGCTGCGCCCCCCCCCCCACCCACCCCCCCCCCCCCCCCACACACACACCACCCCCACCACCTCCACCTGTGCTCTGTGTGCGGTCACTGTGCCACAGCTGCCTCTGCTGGACCCTGGGAGAAACACCTTGTCCACGGAGATGTGTAAACTAACAACACTACTATCATCAAAACACCATCGAGCTTATCCTCACCTGTGGTCAGCTCCTATTTACTTGGTGTTTCTGTAGCTTTTTTAAAGAGGCCATTTCAGAAATAAGATCTTGGGCAGTGCAAATGATTTAACATGTTTTAAAAAAAGTATGCAAAGATGCTGAAAGTCCTAGATGACGTAGCTGCTCTTAAAGTCTGTATCTATAATACATCTGTGATGCATTTATAATGCAGGGGAGGCCATTTAATTCCTGCACTTGGGATATTTTATGATTCCGAGAAAGTATAACATTGCACATGTACAATTCAAGTGAGGCATTAAAGCCTTTAACGTATCATATTTTTTTCAGAGTACCGATAGTTTCAGTTGTAGAACAGAACAATGCATAATGCATTAGGTGGACCACTCACACACACCATTAGTAACAGAGCTAACAGAAAGAGAATAGTTTCACAGTGGGGCATGCTAAAGTTATATAAGTTAGGCTCATGAATTCATTTAACTTATTGATTAATAAGATGGTCTTTGCTACATCTTTTAAATATTTTTGAGTTGCCAGTGTGCCTGAAAAAGCACTGTATAAATACACTTGCTTGACCTGAGTATCATTCATTATG
>NC_085016.1:20193085-20218085 GCF_963854185.1 Sardina pilchardus | reverse complement strand
CATAAGTTTCTGCGTGAGAATTTCATATTCAAAATGCTTTCAGAGCAGACTCAGGGGGAAGAAGCATGGGCGTTGTTGCAAATGGCAGCTGGTTCACCACATGGAGTAAGTCTCGACGTTTTTTTTTGTATTTGTCTACTAGGCCTAAAACAAACTGCGACGTGAATGACGTGAATAAATAGCCATTATTGTCGTACGTGTCCTCGTGTTTCTCTTGATTTGTAAGAACATTTCAAAGATAGCCTACTATTTGTTTTCCCTGGGCCTGCTGTATAGAGAATGGGAATGTGACGTCGCGGACATTTCGCGGTTGCGCCGCGGTGGCGTCTGGGATACATACGTGAGGCCACTTGTACGCTGCTGCCAATGCTGTACCATTGTAAACATCGTAAAACATTGCTAACTCGCTGTTTCTAACACTGTTTTTCACACATCATGGGACGAACCTGTTGTGTTGTTGGATGTAACGTACGTGCCCACGATCGTCAGGTAAAAAAAATCAACAACGGAGTGTCTTTGTATTACTTTCAGGGTCTCACGTCCACTCTCCAGACGGTCTGTCATAGGGATCCATGTTACCGATCAAAGATATCTTTTCTATATAACGTTTCCTCGCGTCTGGCAGGAGCTTGTCTCTGTACGGTCCATTACTACTTCTACTACTAGTTTTTAGCATAGTAGCCTAAATGTTTACATCTAGTGTTACTGTTTTGGCTAGCCGATCTTGTTCGAAATATCATAGGTTTCCATAGGTTTCTTGTTTATAATTCGCGCCGCGGCCTCACCTAATGGAGGAAAACGCCCTTTTTGTCCCAGAATGCACTGCGCCGCTAACTTCCGTTCCCATTCTCTATTGGTTGCATTAGTTACATTTTAATAGCTGTAGGCTTAACCTAATTCACCCTATAGTTAAACATCTTAGGATTCCTCCATACCAGGAACACGGCATGTTTCCTTATCTTACCAAAATCATCTCGATTGACTGCTCACCCCCCTCCAAAGCGTGTAAAATAGAAAAAGAAAAGGCAAGAAAGACAGCGTTGTGGTTGTTTGCAAGATAGCTTTTCTCCCAGCGAGAGGCAAATTGAGGACACGTATTCGCCACAAGCGCTTCCCAGTCAGGCATGAAAACAGCATCAATGTTCCCGGGGATAAGGCTGCCTAGGAGCCAACGTCGAAATGAGACCGTCTAATGACACACTAGGCTATCCAGAAAAGGCACGGGTCGGCCTCGGTGCAGCAAGCACACGGCGCTGTTTATTCGGGCCTACAGACAACACCTCTGTCATCTCAGGCGGCGCTCCTAACACCATAGGTTCGTCATGGGAAACGAATGTCCCCACTTTGCAGCTATCCCAACTCGCGGGTGTGAGCGTTATTGACGACGAGGTCTATAGCTTCAAGGCCCAGCCAGTTCATCCATCGATACACTCCATTTCCTTGTCCTCGTTAGCCTCCTCTACCCGGCCACACAGAAAATGTCTAGGAGCTGTGATAGCCTCCACTTTATTCCGTAGGCAAAAGGTGAGAACGTCATCATGTTAATCGCTTTCTTCTGTGCTAGTATATTTAGACCTAGCCTACTCTAAATTTGTAAATTCGTCTGTAGTCTAATAGTCAAGCGTAGACTAATTTAAGAGATTAGCGTCGGCCAAATGGTCAGATCCTTACAACAACCTGTGCAGTGTTGCTTTATGGTCACATTAGGTCTATTTCCAATGTATTTGCCTGGAGGCTTATGTCAGATCACCATTACGCATTCCAGGAAAGGACCATCTTATTTAGAATAACGGTCTATCAATTGTGAACAGACTGAGGTAGATCAGGCTTTGTTGTGCGTTACTTGTTGAACATGCAGTTAAGTCCACGGGCTAACAAAGGGTTGTGCAGTTGCATCTCCATGTAGCCAATAATCAAGTAGACTATGGGTTGAGTGCAAGATCATTACTGTACGCCAGGCTGTGCTAATGGGCAATTACCTCCCCCTTGCGATAGAAAGGTGAACTACAGCACACAATGAAAGACATGCAATGCTCTTTTCTCTTCATTTCAAGCTTGCCATTATCCTACATCATCTTTGTCTACACTCAAAACCAACGATATATAAATAGATACAATTTCAAAAACTCAAAACCTGAGCCAAGCAAATTAACATAACATAAGCAGTAGTTCAAAATTACTTCAACACTTAGCGTTTATTCAATCTTAAATTCAAGTTTCCAGGGGAGAAAAAAAGACAACTGAAAAGTGCCACTTAACAGGACAAGACAAAGAAAACACACAAGCATTACTTTTTCATATAAATACATACACACTTTCAAAGCACACCTACATTCAGACAAGACTTAAAAACAATCAAATGTGTATTTCAAGTAACAAGGAGGCAACTGGGCCAGCTCACATTCACGTTTAACATCCACTATTAATAGAAAATCAATGTACAAAAATATTCCTTACAATTCATAGTTCTTGAGGCCATCCTCAAGACACACAAAAAAAATATTTCAAAAGTTTGGTCGTCAAACGAGTACGAGGCAGTTAGGTAGCTGGTTACCCTCGTGTCACCATGGACCCACCGAATCACGCGAAGGTGACTGGATCTGTGCTTGTTTGTCTGCACTTGACCCATTGCAGTGGCATTGCCATGCCATCATTTAGATTGATGGAGAAAACCCCATCTGAGTATATATATTTTGATAATTCTAGCATTAAGTATTAAATCTATCATTTAATGTTTTTGAGAAGTTGCTTCAGCTCTTCTACACAAGACGACGTCTGTTGATTGTGACCATGTGCCATTTTTAATCTGAGGGGGAAAAGAGAAGAATGTGTTAGGAATTCCGTACAGCTACACCTCTAATTAATCCCTCTTCATCTTTTCTCCCTTGGCAATGTCAAATTTACCGAAAGAAACACACATTAACTTTCAATTTTGAGGGGCAAACAGACCACAGATGACAGAAAATGACACACTCTGCACAGAATTTCAACATCACCCATGGTGACTCCTGTAATAGACTATTATCTCTGGAAAAAAAAGCTGTAAAAATGGCAGCTAATGCTTAAGTGTTGCATTAGCAGCTAGCAGGGTGCTGGCCTTGAGAACGTGACAAAGACCGCGAGACAATTGTCCTCATTTATCCCCATCACTTTCATTTCAGTTCAGAAACTTTCGATAGTTGTTTGGATTTGGGACATTGCAAACAGGTGTGTAGGTGAAAACTGCAACTGGATATGCAATGTTGTGGACTTGACTGTAAGTTTGCAAGATTCAAGAGAAATGCTCCTTCAAATAAAAGCATTCAGGAATTCTTTCTGCCACAACACAATGCTTGTGATCAGAGATTATATTTTTGAGTGCTGTAATGCTAACTGGTTTTCAAATTAATAATTACCGGTAAGTAATTACCAATGCACATCCTGCTTTTGTCTGGCAGCCAGTTAAAAGTTTTACTCCTTTGGAGTAAAAATGCAAACAAAGACTTATTGATGCATCTGATGAAAACATGTACATTTCAGATAGAACGTCTGATCACTGAGCTGCTATTTTGTTGGTTACAGATCAGCAGATATTCTAGATGGAAGGATTTTGATGTTGTGACCAGCCAAAGGCTATACCTCTGGTCATTCCAATTGTGCATACCAGTATAAGACTTATGCATATGCGTATTGACTTAGCTAGCTAAATAATGCCAGTTGACTTCACTGCAAGTTAGACCTTATGGACCTGTAGCCTACCATAATAGCATGATATGAAAACAAAACAGATTTGTTTAGATTATTTATGCGTTTTTTATGGGCTCCATGGCTGACATGTAATAGTAAACAGCCATGAGTTAGGAGTGCCTAGTGCCAACACTTTGGGTTTGATGGCAAACTGAAGTGGTCTCATGCAGTCATAACACCCACAATGATCATTTCCATAGTCTATCTCTTGCCAACATTAGTGATGAGACACCTGCATCTCATAAGTGGTTTTGGAGTGACTGCACATGTGTCAAGGGCATCATCTTGAATTAATATTTAAATTTTACGACGCAATTCTCCTCAAATACAGCTGATATTTTAATCAACTGCAGGGGTCTTATTGTTCCAAGACTCCAGCTCCAGCTGAACTCGAGCTATTTTTCATACCTCAGCACTATCTGCGAGAGTCACTCTGTGGGTGGAAAAAAAAAAGAAGAAGAAAACGTGGAAAATGAAGTGGGCCTCTTACCTCCTCAGCATTTCTCTGGCTTTGCTGGGCGCCGGCTGGTGGTGCCGGAGTGCCGTGCCGCAGTGCCGGGCCAGTGTGGTGTAGCAGTGCTCGCGGACGGCGTTGTGGTGCGCCGTGTCCCACTGGGGCAGCTCGCTGGCGTATCGCCAGCCGGTCAGAGCAAACTCCACCAGAGACTCCCACTCGCCACGCAGTGCCAACGTCTGCCCACCCTCCTGGCATGAACGCTGGGGTCAAAAAGAGGAAAGAAAGATAAGAGGACATGCCGCCTTTAGAGAGTAGAGAGTAGAAGGGATCACAGGACGATACATTTGAATAGTAGTAGTTTTATTTTAACGCCATATTATCTATGTCTATATCGTAGCAAAACATATTAAAGGTGAACTATGCAAGTTTTTTAGCTTAATTTGCTTTAACTGATCAGCTTGGGAGTCATTGGAATGATTATTTGACTTATTTTGGGTTGAATGACGGCTGTCTGGCTTCCCCCTAGACACGCTTGCAAGTTTGTGCCACCGTGCACTGACAAAGAGAAAGTCTCCAGCCTCGCGATCATGTTCATGAAAAGGCAGACTGGCCAATAGAGGAGTGTTGCAAAATGTACACGCTAAAGCTATACGGGAAGCTCTGCAGAAAAACCTGCAAGTGTTAAACGAGTGAAAAGCGAAAGCGATGAAGAAATCGGCAAACCTGCATAGTTTCCCTTTAAGTGTGCGCACACCTGCATAGCCCAATCCGTTGAGAGCTACCGTTCATTGTTCTTTGAGAGTGTCGATTGTGTGGTTTGTGTAAACTCACCTTAAATGCCAGTAGGTGTGGGTAGGCTTTTCTGTAACAGTGAGCATCTCTGTTGGACCCTAAGCGCGAGTAGGGGATGGATCTGTAAACATTGGCTTTCTTCTGAAGTAAGTCCTCCAGCAGTGGCCTCAGATTCAATGTGTGCTCTGTGCATTTCTGTTTCTGTGAAAAGACAGATCTGTCTTACCAAGTGTAGGCATACTGACACAACCACACTCATCTCAATACATGCCATTTACAGGGCTGCTAGACAGGAAATGATCTGTGGCTGAAACGATCAAATACATTCAAAGACAATATAGAGAACAGCCTTTATTGACGTCATACATGGTCGAGCTCAAGCCTGAATTCAGGCACCACGCCCGAACTCTATCAGGCCTGCATTTAGTACGCAAAAAACAAAATAATGATGGTAGCGCACACAGGCGATAGTGAGTGCGATGGATGCTGTAAATGAGGGTGTAGATTGTTTACCTGCTCCAGGAGGATGAGGGAGCTGAGGAGCTGGACGAGCTGCTGACTGGACAGTGCCATGGAGGTCTTCTCCACCTCTTCCCCTCTAGAGTCGCTCTCGTCAACCCACTGCCGCTGTCTGCAGGCAACCACTGCAAGGACATATTTTGTTTTATTCATGCTCTGCAAATACTACATACTTTTACTTCTATGTGGTATGATATTAAAATATTAAATAACGACATGGATATTCTTTCTCTATGTTTAATAATATTATATAGGTGATGAGACCTTGTTTTACAATTGATAACATCAGAAAATCAAATGTAGTTTCAATGGACATTTCACTGCATGACATCTGGGATGGGGACCCATTCAATTCTTTCCATTCTACATTTAAATGCACATTTTGACTATTTGAATAAGAAATAATTTATTGTATTTCTACCAACAAGTTTCCATAAACATGGTCATGCCGACCTTTCGTTTTCATCCCGTAGCTTGTTCAGAACTCTTCCCTTAATTAGCAGAATGTCCATTTTTAAATTACATAACACAATGGGTGGACAATGTGGATTTCTTTAGCCACATTTTCATGAATGTGCCTGAAATAGGTCAATGAGCTGAATGGTTCTGAACTGTTTGAATAGAAGCTGTGTGTGTGTGTGTGTGTGTGTGTGTGTGTGTGTGTGTGTGTGTGTGTGTAATACACAGCATACTTACATGGGCGGGCGCGTTTTGTCAGCGAGCCTGCGCTGTTTGGTTGGGCCCCCACACGAGTACTTAACACATCCAAGTATGACCTCCGCAAGTGGCCTGTGAGCAGATAGTAAAATTACATCTCTAAAGTAGACATGGTATTAAGATTTGGCCCGAGATCACCAATGAATTTACTCTTCAAATGGGAAACGACATGCTCCATGGTTGGTCAAATGGATGTCAAAAAGTACAAGACAATGGTATATCCTAAAATTGATGACAAAGGTTCGGTTTCCATTTCAAATTATTCATTTAGCAGACGTTTTTATTCAAAGCGACTTACAGCAAGAGCCACAGTAATATTGGTTGATTATTTCGCAAACTGTCACTGCAATCGTTTCTACTTTATTGAGTTTATTTGCGTTTGTTTTCAATCTTCCCATAACTATCTAACGTAATATAACATGCAAAGTTGCTTGCCAGAGTTGTTAAGCTAACCCGCGGCCGCGGGGCCTGGTCTAGCGCCAAGGGTGTCTTTGAATTGCACAGGCCATAATGCAGCCCTTGCTAGCCAAGTTATTGATACATTAGGTGGGTCGTTAATGTTAGTAGTGTTAATTGACAAAACAGAAATACACCACACATGCCAATTATGTAATAATCATATTGTCATGAGTAAGACACCCGTTTACGTTACTGTCCTACAAACTTTTGTAGTCAGAGATTAAATTATAGGCCATCATCTTAGAATTGGCAACAATACATTCTCGCGCCAGCTAACGTTAACTTGAAACTCAGGTTTGGTGAGCTACGTTAGCTCACAAATGTGGAATACAAGTATCCAATTAGTCATGACATTTTACTGAAAACATTATGCATCCTTGAAAAGAGTTACATTTATTAACTTCAATCTGTAAAAGGTAACGTTACTGCTAGCAAACCAGTCCATTGGTGGAGGGAAATGGACGAGATCAGTGATAAGTTAATGTTAGCTGGTTAGCT
Organism: Sardina pilchardus; assembly: GCF_963854185.1. Classification (NCBI taxonomy): domain Eukaryota; kingdom Metazoa; phylum Chordata; class Actinopteri; order Clupeiformes; family Clupeidae; genus Sardina; species Sardina pilchardus. The sequence continues at coordinate 20,210,917 of NC_085016.1, read as the reverse complement.
TGCATTTTAGTGATGGATGGCTGAATGAAAGTCTTTAGACATTTCAAAACTTACCTGCAATTTTCGGCTGTGGTTCGGGAATTTCCACAAGGGCACGTCTTTCAAAGCAAATGTTTGCCATTGCGCTTAACTATTTTCGTTCCACTTGTCAATTTAAATGAATACTGCAAAGACTGTAGCCAAACAGAATGAAGACCTCCAAAATTTGACTATTAGCTAACGTTAGCAATATGTTCCTAAAAACGTTACCGAAGGCTACGAAAGTGCAGTTAATGAAAGTACACAGCACAGTATTGCAATCCAAGAACTAATTTACGAATGTGTATTCCCTTACTGTATAACACTACTCATTGAGATTATGACAAACCAATGTTCCTATGGACAGGACCCTGCTAACGTTTACATTACATTCATCATCAATATCTACGCGGTAAATGAGTTAAATCCCGCGTTCGCTGCACGAAACCTCCAACAGGAATTTGCCGCCTGGGCGTGGTTTGGTGTTCTGTGGAGTAGGATTGGTCAATGTTGCTGAACCGCTTCGATTGTGATTGGATGATGTATTTCGGCTCCCTCTCTCCAACATGGCCCAACGCCACTTCCCTAAACAAGTGCTAACAGTAGAGTGTGCAAAATGTTAGAGTCTGAACCTATTTTGAAGGTGGAAAAAATAGGCTAATGAATGACTAAGGGACCACTCTTCTTAATTTCCCTCTGTGAAGCAGAACATGCCAAGACCACCATGTCTACCTCAGTCTTCAATTCTTCAGTTATCACTTGCCATCAATAGAAGTTGTGGGCTACTGTGAGTTTTCCTACGCAGGGGAACATAACATTGACCAGTCAAAATTAGGCCTGTAGTACAAAAACATAATCTTTATTAACATAACCATTCAATACAGTGATTGTCACATTTTTAAAAAGGTCAAGTACATTGACATGAAACTGGAAGATAGGAAACTAATTGTCTACCAACAACAACAATTTATATACATTATTGCTACGATGTGCATATCACTAATGCCTTATTGAGAGATTTAATGATGTGACAGTTACAACAGTGTGATCAAGACAGCAACAGAGTACACAATTACAAAAAGGACTGAAGCACCTTGTAAAACTGAAATGGTCTGCATTGTCCACCTCTTCATTAAACCGTGCAGGGCTTGCTTTTTGAAAATAGCTAGAGATCTCTTGTCAATCGCTCAGTGGACTATATATCCAAAAGACAATGAATAAAAATAGGTCAAATTTATAGCACCAATGACACAAAAATGTGAGATAATGAACAAGATGCCCTTTACTGAGACAGTTATTATTAGATGGATATTGGATACTTAAGGTATCTATGTTTTTGATGAGCGGTTCACCACATTTAAATTGTTGGGTATATTTTTGGCTGTATTCTGAGGTGTCTGTGATGTCTGAGGTGTCTTGCTTATCCCTGCATTGACAGCATTGTTTGCCCCTTTTGATCCACCATAGGGCTTCGGTTTGGGAATCCTTGTGGGACCAGGGCGTCGGAATGCTTCAAGAGGTATCTGTTGGGAAGATAGAAAGGTATGGAATATTAACAGTACATGACGATGACGGCAGACACCACAGTTGTAGCATATTCAGGCCACCAACACACAGTCCTATGACACGCCTGCTCATTCTGATATCGTACTTTCTGATATCGGGCGTTGTCAGGAACACACCGGTGGAATACACCTGTTGAGCCCTCTGGAGGTATCATGGGCCTAATTCAGTGAAACACACATGAAGGAATGTGCCTGCCTGATAGCTCCAGTGGAATGCTCATGAATGCTACTCTGGGGATGCTGTTTTTGGTGCACAAAGGTTGCTTTTGTTTTTGTTGCTTTGGTTGGGCAGCACAAGTGGTGCAGTGAAGGAGTGGTGTTACATATCCTGGGTACAACATGCAGCATGTTTTTGACTGTCCCAACTGTGCGCCACTGTCATTGTATCCTGCGTCAGGTGGTTTAATATGAAATAGTTTTGGTTGTTGATTGGCCGTTGTGGGAAATCCCCTACATACAGTGCAAGAATTGAACATCGTTCCTGTGAATGTCTGAATATAGTTTCTCAATCATACTGCATATTTTCTTGTGATCACTGCTCTACACCACCTAATCAGATTTCCTAGGTTTGTGGGCAGAGATTTTGATGTCTTATATAAATGGCAAAGTTATGTTATGTGCAGCTGATGCCAGACAAATATATGCTGCAGGCAGCTGTGAGAATGAGCCCTGCAGTCGAATCTCATTATTATATTCAACATACACCACAAGATGGTGCTGTCCTTTTCCCCCAAAGGCTTTTTCTATGAATTCTCAATGAGGCAAAGCTCAACATGACTATTGTTTTGACCATGTATGGTTTTTATGGTATTGTTTTGTACATTAAGTGAAGGCCCACATTATTTTATGAGATCCTGGCAAACTACAAAATAGATACTTGCGCAATTGTTCAAAATACTTGTCAACTTTAATACAGGGTATCTAATGTTGATGTTCTTCTGAAGATACCTAATCATGTGTTAGTAATCATCAAAAGAAAATCTGTCTTTAATGGTTTGATGTTTCTTAGATTTGGTTAAAGTCCAAGGTTTAATGTTTGTTGCTCTGACTGACTGGAGGCTTGGGCTATGGATGTAGCTTGCCCGCTAATCCGTGATGGATATTCTTAAATGCTGCCATGGTATTCAGACTCAGACTCATCTTTTAACGTTGCCATTAATGGAAAGTATTGTGTTTGTGTCTTTGACTTTTATGTGTTTAGATTGATGAATAGACAGTTGGTACGTCAGAGGAGTAGACTCATAGAGGAATAAATGACATGAAATGATGAGGTTAGATCAACAAAACAGCAAGTACATCATGCAGTAAACAACTAATGCAGCCATGCAACAAGAGTCTCCATGGCCACATGCTCATGTGCTCAAGAAATAACAGCATCTTTCATCCAGCTCTTGTCTGGAACTGAACTCACTCATCTCTGTTCAATTTCAGCTCATTTTTCTGTCATAGTACTCTAAGGATATCCACTCTAAGGATACAAGGAGAGTGTTAGGATGATGTCAGGAGAGCAGGAGAGGGGGATAGTATGGGGTTGATGGGGGGGTGGGGGGAGTATCGGAGGTCGGAGTAGGGGTAAGACAGGTGTTGAATCGATTTACTCCGATCTGTGAAACGTCACTGTGAATGACTCCAGTGAGATTATTGGTCTCTAAGCTGTTTACTGCACAATCAGTCTCCTCGTTCGTCTAATGCTCTGGCTTCTGCTATGCCAGGGAGTGATGTCACTGCAGGAATGCTTTTTGTGATTGTCATCACCCTGCAATCATTTCAGCCCCTTTCGACTTAGCCGCTCTATGGTTTTTAAGTAACTACCTTAGCAGTTTCGCCTGCAGTGTGAAAGATTGAGGAGGAGGACTTCTAAGGTGCGCGTCTTATCCAGAGAGAGGGGGTGAAAAAGTGAGAGAGATGTTACAGACGGTTTCATCAGTCGTCCTCCTATACCTCCCCCATTTTGTAAACCCCTGTCCTCTTTTATCCTGGGAGTCGGGGAGGCAAATTGAGGCCAATTTATGAGCAGCTATCGTGGGGTACAACAGCAAGAGGGAGTTGCTTTATGGTTTTGAGAATTAACTTTTCAAAAATATGCGTACTGAACCACGTCTATGAAATTCATGCAGGACATAGATTTGAGAATTGGGTCATGCCGTGCCTGTGGTGGAGGTAATGTACCAGAAAATTCGGTGTAGGTCATGTCAAAGTGCATGTAGTTTTAACGTATAATGACCTGTAATTAAAAGTGTCCTCCCTTTGGAGTCGTAAAGCCAGGAGTTGGAGTAAGCACTTCCCCTTTGCCAAGTGCGGGCCAGCAGTTCACTCACAGAGGCGCTGGCATGAACGTCGCCACGGAAACCAAACACAGCGTTTGTTTGGGGCTCTGACGGGCGTCAGGAGACACCGTTTTCAGAGGATACGGCTCTCAGGGATCCGCTTACACTCACCCCGCGGAGTTGGGGCCTGCCTCGGCCAAATGGTTTATTTTATCCTCCGGGTTTATTGTCCGTAACAATGAGGCTATGTGAATTTCACTGTCATTTGCCGTCTGTGTAGACTACACATGCTAAAACCCCCATTCGCCTTTTTGGCTGGCACCAAGTGAGGTGCTCATAACGTTGGCACACTCTGGTGATGACTTGCCACCGCAACAGATCATTGTGGTAAAAATATCATGGGCAAAAAGAGCCTCATGAACATGGTCTTTGGTTGTATAGATGCTCTTTAAAATAAGATGGCATGGATGTATAGATTTCAAAATAGATCACTGTTGCATCATTCATTTGTAGGGATTAACTTCCAATATGTTTTTTTTTTTGTTCAAATGGTGAAAATAAACTTAACTACCATTCATTTCTTTTTAAAATTCTATCCGCAGCCAAGTTGCTCTCTGGCCTGTGGCCACCACAGAGATGACTGTACATTGAGGTGGCAAAATATAACAGCTGCCCTGGATGAACAGCATCCCATTCAGACTGCCACTTACTGTAATGCTGCTCCCATAGACAGAAACAGAGCTCCAGCTTCCAGACTGTGAAAAAATTCCAGCCTGAATCAATTTAACGCTTGACATAGCCGGCTCTGTACATTAATAGTGAGTCAGAGGGTGTTTTCCTGGCCGCTGCAGTCTTTGTGTCTGTCGGACTATGGCTGCGCTGGATCCACAGCTGTTTTATGTCTGATCTGGAGGGGTTGCACAAAGCAGTACAGTACAAATGGCAAGTATCCTAAAGAACAGTAATCTTAAGGTTTCCATGTTTCTTGGAAGGAAGGGGGAGGGCGCTTCCAGTGGGGAGGCCAGTTAGTTTATCACAGCAATCATTAAAAAAATCACATGTTTTTGTCTGTGAGTATTGCAGTTAACAAAATAGCCCGTCGAGTGCTTTATTGCATTGACAAGTGTAGGCCTTCACATTTATCAGCCATTTAGAAAGTGTGCAGTTGTCTGTGTTTGTATATGCAGTGTATTTGAGCGATGTTTTCCCTTGTTTGAAGAGGACCAAAAGTGCATAGCGCTCTCACAGGGAGAATGATCTCATAGTGTTTCAGATGAAATGTGTGACATCTGCTTCTCACGTTGACCTTTTGACCAGAGTGAGTTTATTTTGCCTCATTGTCAAACTCTTGGAAATGTTTTTACTATTATTATTATTATTAAAGCAACATCACATTTGTTCTCTAAATAGGTAAATCCACTTTAAAAAATACTAGTAAAACATTTTTTTTTTTTGGTTTTGGAGTTCTGAAATAGTGCTGCAGAAATGACTTTTTGTCTATTTCTCAAGGAAAATAGAAATTAAGATTGCCATAAATATTCTTTTTTTCCCCCTCAATTTCTCATATAATTATTGTTAACTGTAGAATAAATGTAAAGTTAAGGTCACGCAAACAGTTAACTCACCCCAACTGTGAGCTGAATTTCCATTGTATCACTGAGAGAGACTGCAAACTCACCCATGCAAGTCTCAGCTCACAGTTACTGGGTTTCTGTGTTTTGGATATCGGGAGAAACTATGACATCAGCCTATGAATTAAACTCAGCCAAGCAAACATATGTCAGAATTCTTTTTCCCTCCTTTCAATAAACTCTGAATGTTAACACAGAGTTCTCAGAGCTCCAGTTGTAAAAAAGAGTTCTTTAATTTGCCTGAAGTTGCCTAAATCTTTAGGAATTTTTCAAACATGTATAGAAGGCGTGTGATTTTAGCACAGTGTGTTTTGGCGTTCTTTCATAGAGCCATTGTATAAGTAGATTCTGCATTCATATGGGAGATGGATTTGTATGAACATTTTCATATGCTTTAAAACAGAACAAGGCTTTTCTGTTGAAATTTAATTTCAAGTTATGTGTTGTAATTTAAAGGGTAAGTACCAACAAAGGGGATAATGCTAGCACATGCAAAAGTCCACATGTGAGGAACAAGTTGACCAAATGCATTCTACACTACATTACCATGTTCTGAGGCATGCTTGACGTAAAGAAAATGAAAACATATGGGTTTTTTTTTCATGAAGTGTTTTTCAGACACTGATGGAAAAATAGGAAATTATACGTAACAACATTAACTGTTTTAATTATTAGAAAAGAAATATTCAACATAACAAATGCAAGTCATTTATGTGTATATATGATGCATAAGCAAAATAAAAGGTACATCCGTGAATAGTCTCAGTACATGGTAATTTCTCATGAAAAGCAAGTACAGTAAGTGCACACACAAGACAGCCAAGGCTAAAATGAAGTTTAGTATACTAGAACTTTCACTTAGTTATCCCGCTTTAGTTCATCCTTTCTCCCCGCACTTTTTGGTCATGCAGACACATACAGTATATTCCCCCAATGTCTGACTAAACAATGCAAACAAACAACAAACAAACAAACAAACAAACAAACAAACAAAAAAGTGCTGTGGTTGAACATTCTAAATGGTATAATATGATCAAGTAAAACTAAACAGGAGGAGGGTTTAGGGTTAACACAAAATGGATTGTATAGGATTGGGCACATGGATTGGAGTTGGGGGTTGGATAAATTACTACTCTAAGGTGTGGGTGGGTAGGGATGCTTGGTGAACTGGGTCAGTCATAGATGTTACTTACTGTAATCTGTGGCCGCGGAAGTGGGGAGGAAGTGGGTTTTATAGTGATGCTACTGGTGATTTTGTTGTTGCCTTTGGCGGGAGTGCCATTGGTTAACACCGGAGTTCTTTGCTCCTGCCCAGGTGAACAACAGGGGCTCATGGGCCTAGAGGTGCTGTTAACGGCCTGAATGTAAGGGCTCCCTAGGTGAATGTGGATTTTGTTGTCCTCAGTGGTGATCACGTTTGAGCCTGTGCTGTTGGACCTTTGGACTTGCCAGCTGTTCTGCCTTTCTGGGCTGACACGGAAAACGGCATGGCTACCGGTCACCTCCAACGGCTCTGCAGGCTGGGAACGATCTGGGGTGCCTGTGGTGACAGAGACAATCTGGATGGGGGACATGGCTCTGTCAGGAGTGACTGACCCCGAGGAGTCAGGGGTCATCGCTCGGGAATAGGCCGCCATGGTGAAGGGAGACATGGCTTGGTCTGGACTGCAGGGGCTGTCCGACGACGTGGAGCCTTTGGTTTTCATGGGAGGGGTGATGGATGTGTTCTGGATGATTGTGATTCGTTGCTTGGGTGGAGCACCACTTGTGGGGATGACTGCAGTGCTGGTGTAGGACTGAGCATTCTCAGTGGTGGGGCTGGTAATCTCCAGGGTCGCCGTGTTGTGGCCATGATCCGGTGTGACTTTGATGTGCAGAGGCTGACCAGGGCTGTGTGTCAGAAACACATCCCCTTGTTGGCCATGGTTCCCATTCTGTCTTGGGGATACTTTGCCGTTAACTGGGTGTTGGTTTTCTTTGGTTTTCATGAAGGGAACCCTTGCTCGCCTCATGTTGTTGTTCAGGTTGTTGACATTGTTGATAAGGGAGGCGTTACCTTTAGTGATATGAACCTCATTGTAATTAGGGTCGTCTTCAGGGTCGCTCTCTTCATATAGTTTCCCATTCACCACAGCACATTCCAGTGGAGCTAAGCTCTTGTAGTTCGGGGGTAGGATGTCCGTCGGGTCAGTCTGCACCTCTTTTGTGGAGACGTGCAGGTCTGAGAACCGTCTGCCGTTCATGCCTGGCCGTAAAGTTTTGCTGATGCGACGGTATCTCTCCAGTTCGCGGGTGAGGTTCTCCATCTCTCTGGCCAGCTCCTTGTTTCTCACCTCTTGCTGGGTCAGCCTTCTCTGAAGAACGGTGTGATCTGATTTCACACGGCAGATAGACTCCTCCGTGCCCATGAACTCATGGATTTTCTCCTTTAGGGCCTCCACCTCTCTGGTAAGGTGGCTGGATTTTGCCTCTTCCTCTTTAAGGCGCTTGTAAAGCATATGTTCCTGGTTGGAGGACTCCTTCTCTGCCAGCTGGTACTTGGACAGCTCATTCCTGGAGATCTCCAGCTCCTCCATCAAGACCTTTGCTCGCTCCTGTTCATTGGAGTATCGTTTCTCCAGTGTCTCAAACTCATCCTCTGTCTTCAGCAGATCATCTTCAACGACCCTCATCTCCTTGAGTTTCCTCCTCAGCCTCTCCACTTCCTGGGTGAGATCCTTGATCTTGTTATCCTCCTGCTGGAAGCGGTTCGGGGTAGGTGACTTGATGTGCTCCTCTTTGGCTCGGTTTCTCATGACTTCCCTCTCCACAGCCTCGAGAGACTGCACCCGCTTCTTCATCATAGTAAGCTTGGACTGTAGGTCGTTGCTCTTCTCCTCTTCCACCTTGAGCTTGGATCTGAGCTCATCTCTGTCCTTGGTGGCACTGTGCATCCTCTCCTCCAGCTCAGCCTTGGCTTTCAGGGCTTTCTTGCTCTCCTCAATCAGTTTCTCAGTCACACTGGTGACCTTGTCTTGCTCTGCCTGTAGTTTACTAGTGCTGTTCTGCAGCTTGTCTTCCATTTGCTTCAGCTTTTCGGCCATAGTCTTACGTTCGTCCACCAGCATGACTGTAAAAGTCTTCAGCTTGGTGAGGTCCTCTTTCAGTGTGAGCTCGGTCTTCTCCAGCTGGCCCTCAATGGTCTCAAGTTCTTTTATCCTGACCTTGAGGGCATCCAACTCATTCGATAGGTGCTTAGTCACAGTCCTCTCTTTCTCCAGGTTGCATTTGAGTGTGCTGCACTCCTGTTTGCTTTTACCAAAAGCATCTTCCAACTTCTCCAGCTCTGTGATCCTCTGATTGAGTTTGTCCACCTCTGCCTTCAGGCTTCGGCTCTGGCTGGCCTCCTTCTCCAGCTTTCTGTTGAGATCACGACACTGGTCCTCCATCTTGATCAGCTCCTCATCTTTGCCCTCCATTTCCATGACCCTCTTCCTCAGCTCCTCCACCTCAGAGACCAGGCTGGAGTTGCCACATTCCCCCCGGCCGATCTTGTCCCTCAGCTCCTGGAGCTCCTCCTCGGCCCGGCGAAGGGTCTTGTTGGTTTCCTCCAGCTCATCCAGCTGCCGGCTGAGGGTCGACAGCTTCTGGCGGAGCTGTCTGTTCTGGGCATCCTCGCTGATCAGCTTGGCAGTCATGGCTTCCTCCTCCTGGTGGAAGCGAGTGGCTTGGTCACGGAGCTCTGTCTCTAACTGGAGGACTTTGCTCTCTTCCTCTTGGGTCAGTGCCTGGGCTGAGCTGAGGGCCTCCTGTGCCTGGGAGGCGGAAGCGGTCAGCTCCTGGACCTTCGCTGTCTGTTGAGTGAGTTGTTCTGTGAGCTGCTGCTGTTCGTCAACGACCAGCAGGGCAAATGACTTGAGCTTGGTGAGCTCCTCCTGCAGACTGGACAGTTTTCTCTGGTGCTCTTCTTCCTTTCTCTCCTGGTAGGCCTTCTCCTGGTCTATCAGCAACTTTAGTCTGGAAAAGAAAAAAAAGAAGGAAAAGCTTGTCATTCGATTTTGTATTTAATAGAAAGTGGAATATAATGCACTTCAGTGAGTGTATTTCAACACTCCCTTGTGAGTTGTTTCACAGCATTTCACTAAGATATGTGTAAAAAAAATCCATTAACTGTACATCCCTTTTAAGAAAACTATTAGACGCCCACGTGTTTAACATAATACCACTGTCAAGGTGTAATGGGTTTTTCATGTTGACTTTTTTGGCAGTCATATGTGCTGAAAAGTGGCCCTGTAAGCAGTCCCATATTCACAGAAAGACTGAACACTCATATTTCATTCAAAACCCAAGATGTTGTTTCAGAGGGAGCGAACACTTTTCACGTACAGGGTATGCGAGAGAGAGAGAGAGAGGGTATATGTTCCGGGCAACACACAGGGGGAAACTGGGGTCAGAGTCGCTGGCACGTTTTTTCGGCGGGCCTCGTGCCGCCAGCCCTGGAAGGGATGTTTTGACTGCCGAACACACAGCTGCCAGTGAACTCTGCAGATGTCGCACTGGCATGGAAAAATCGCCTAATTAGGGGGTTCCTATGCCCCCCTAGCCCTCCCCTCCTCCCTCCCTCACCTCCACATGCGAAACTCCACCACCTTCCCTTGGTGGTTTTATATTTAAAGGAATTCCCCTTCTTCCAGAGGCAATTACAGCTTGGCTGTATAAACAGAGGCTTTCTCCCAGCGCTCACTAATTCCACGTAGCTCCTGGTAGATGAAATGATGTCAGAGGGACAGGGTGGGTCTCTCTCTGCGTCTCTGTCTGCATATGTGTGGGTCTGCGCATGTGTGTGTGTGTGTGTGTGTGTGTCTGTGTCTGTGCGCCCGAATGTGTATGCCTCTCAATGTGGACGTTTGAGTGAGGGACGAGGGCAGAGAGAGCAAGGTAAGCAGGGAGGGAGATAGAGAGAGAATGTCACCTCTTTGCTCAGCTGAGGGGATTTGGAGACAGGCTAGGGACTCTGGGAGTACTTGCTTAAACGTTTTCCACATGTTCCACCATGTTGGAGACAGACTTGATCAAAGCAAGTGAAACTGAAGTGGTAATGAAACAGCATTTGATACATACCAAGGGAGCGGACCAGAGAAGGAGAAATTCCCCATGCCACACAGCATGGATCATTTTCACATTCATAAACACCACTGAAGTTCTGACATTATTAAAAGGTCATTTGAATTTTGTATACTTGGAATAGTCATATAATATATGGCACCGGAATTTGGTAAAGTACTGCTGCTCCGTGTTTCTGCTCAAAATATTCTGCTCCACATAGAGAATTCACAGGGGACATTATGTCATGCAAAATGCAGACAGATTCTTTTCCACTTCTCAGCTACTAATTATGATTATTATCTTTTTATATTATAAGTTGTATAATACTGACTATTCTAATTTTACTTTGCTGTAGAAGTTTATGCATTAGTGTGCCCAACACTGCTTCAGTATTGGTTTGAATTTGGATACATTTTTTTTTTTAAATACATTTTCTTCTTTTACTTAATGCAGTGTGAATTAGCATTTTTTTAGGTGTGCATTACTCATGCAGTCATCTTCACAAGGCCTTTTTGTAAATTATTTTTCATCAATGCTCTGGCACAGTGGTACAAATACACTAGTATTTAATTGCTCGCCATGTCAAGAGACACATTACCTGAAACATCAGCAGAGTGCCAGTTCTACTCGAGCAGAGCTTCCATTCCCACAGGAGGAAGTGACATGTATTCCTTAGATGCTAATCGCATAACTACTTCTTCTTTTTTTGAGAGGGTGGGGGGCGGTGGATTGGTGAAGGGGGCTGTAATTGCGTTTCTGTGAAACTGCACCTCCTCCCTGGAGAAGCCCTGCTGTGTCATAGGAACAGAACACTAGAATAACAGCGCCGGGAGGCACGAACGGGAGTCGGGGAGTCCAGATGCCGGTGGCACGGCTCTCGCTAGATGACGGGAGCGGATAAGGGCTTGATGGGGGCTGCCTCTAAAGCCCAGGATGTTGATTTGAGATGTGCTGATGCGATAGAGCTATATGTTACATCTCCTCTCGCTGCGGGAGGTTTCTACTTGGACAGTGTTTTGGTCCTGCTGTTGCTAGTGGACTGAATGACATGGAATGTCCTTCTGCTGATACACTGCGCATGTGAATGACTGTGGAATGGAGGCAGTAGATATTTCAGATAAATGTAGATACACATCTTTGTGTGTGTGTGTGTGTGTGTGTGTGTGTGTGTGTGTGTGTGTGTGTGTGTGTGTGTGTGTGTGTGTGTGTGTGTGTGTGTGTGTGTGTGTATGTTTTGTATGTTTGAGCGTGCTTTGTGTGTGTGTGTGTGTGTGTGTGTGTGTGTGTGTGTGTGTGTGTGTGAGCGAGAGAGGGCATTCAATCAACTCTAGAATTGAAACACGGAACAATGTGTTTTCAAAGGCATGTGCCAGCTAGTAAGTCATTAAGACATACAGCAACTTACACAATATCATTCCCTCTGATGGACACCTAAGTCTAAGATCAACATAGAGTTCTCCCTGAAGACTGAAGAAAAAAAGAGGCAGAAAAACGGCATGAAAGGCATTTTGTAAGAAGTCAGGCAGGGTGTGGGTCCACTCAGTGGCAGAAACCAAAACCCCAATTATCTCAGATCAGATCCCTTAGCACATCTGTGTGTGTGTGTGTGTGTGTGTGTGTATCCAGTGGAGCAGGTTCTCCTTGTGTTGCTTCATCTTAACTGAGTGCGGATGTTAATGGTCCATTCAACTAGAAAACAAATATGTCCGCTCACTCACAGACTTTGCCATATCAATCCAATGTGCCATACACGTCACAGCAGAATGAAACAGCTGATTAAGAGGAACGTTAGTGCTGACAGCTGTTTCAATCTACCAAAACTTAAAAGGCAGTAAGATGCAGCTTAAGGGAATGACGGGACTGTAGAGAGCAAATGTGTTTGGCATTAGTGAGTTTTATGTTAAGTCCGAAGTTTTAAGACAATAGTACAGGATTTTTAAAAAGACATTCATAAGATATGATGAGGTATAATAAGATATGTTCTTCCATGGGTAGAGGTGGAACTATGAGGTCAGTCATGGAAAAGATTGGTGATCATTATTGTTTTTATGATTGAGAGAAATGCTGCAGTTTGAATGGAGTGAACTTCTACCTCTGTGTAACTACGGAAGATAAGAGTCAGATAGATTTAGTTTTCAAGACATTTAACAGTGGAACCATGAGATGCAGTTGGCAGAACGTTGTGTTTTGTGGATGAATTCAAGTTTATGGGATCCATACTGGTGGTTGAGTTCTTTCTATCAAATTGCCAACAAATAAAAATGAAAAAAAAAAGATTCAACAAATGCTCTGTTGTCATATTGAGTTATAAACACAAGACGTACGAGGTTGGTTGCTTAGATATAGCCTGAAGGCTACTTAATTTATACTCCCTGAACCTGATCCATGTAGGAGTGCCTCAATAAGTCCCTATGTGTAGCACTGTTCATTTGTCCTTTTCCCTTCTGTGGGAGGGAAGTGTGCCCGCTCCTTTTTTAACTTGGAGCAGATCCCATTATAAAGGCATTGTTTGCTTGTCAGGGAAATGCTCCACTGTTGTGCTTACGGGGTGTAACGTGACCACATCTGCTTCCCTTTAAATGACCACTGTGTTTGGGAATGAAAGCCTCTGATGATGACTTGTCTGTGTTTCTCTCACCCTTTCTCAGTCTCCCGCTCCCTCACTCGCTCGCGCTCTCTCTTTTTAGCCAGTAGAGGGAGTACTTTCTGTTGCATGCAGTTAAAGCAGGTATTCCTCTCCAGTGATGGATCTTATCTTCCTCACTTGCCGTGTTGCCAAATGTGTATGAAAAAAAGGACACGAGGGAAGTGATGTAAAGACCCAAAAATGCAGAGTTGAGTCTATATGTTGGAGTTGAATCTCCGTAAATCCACACTGCTTTAGGGAAAGCAGGCCTTGTCCAATTAAAATGCTGCTGTACAGACTGATAGTCTCATCCTGAAACAGGTTTTAGAATGCCATGACAATTGTTTTTAACATTTAAAAAAAAAATACTTCTTATATTTCCGAGGCTGAGAAACATGTTAAAACCCATCAATCACTTTTTCACAAAAAAGAAAAAAAAGAAACGCAAGATAACTAAAGAGTAAGAAAGTGGAAGTATGATGAAGGAAATCAAAAAGTCTTTCACTGAAGACGTTTACTTCACTTAAGATGTGATTGATGTTCACATATATGACAGAGAGGGTTGCAGTTGCGTAACGCCTAATAAAGGCATCAAGTTATTCTGTGTGATACAATTAGCCTTCAGTGTCATAATGACAAAATGACACAGTGATGCAATGTCGGATGACTTCTAGTAACATCTGCAGTGGCCTTTCTATTGATGATATTTAATCTCTTGCAATTATAGTGGCACAAGTCTCTCTCTGGTAAGATAATTTCTCTTTGAGTTATTAAGGCTTACACTGAAAATGATTTAGTGAAGGTGAATGTCATTTTTAGTTTTCATAACAGTTTTAAGCCGCACATCATATGAAGTTGTATTTCACATGGATAAATTATCTCAAGTCTGCTGAATGATCAGAAAGACATATTTCATTTTCCCCTTAGCTTGTTAGAGTTAGTTTGTTTCATTTCAGGACAGACTAGAGAGAAGAATATAAAGAATAGGTAAGATACTAAAACTTATAATGCAGAGTGGTCTTTGACTTTTGACAAACTTGACGTAGCACATAAGTTAGACCTCTTTGAAAATGCCGGACTGCATAGAATAACACTGTCACTTCTGAAATCTTCTCACGTTTCACAAAGTCTCAATGATTTAAAAGGCAACTCTAATGATAAAAGCAGTCAATGGAGCCGGACTTCAGAACATCACGAAGTGTACACACACACAGTAAGAAATAATCTCACTGTACGAAACTATGAACCTTATGACTCAAGTGGTTAAACAAACTATGCGTGGTGGCATGCTCATTTTCCCCATAGAGGTTTATTCTTTAAGTCTCCTACCTGTCGGGTATGCACGTCCAAACTCAGCCTGTCCGGCACATTCTGGCCATAGTCACAAGTCTCACGGCAGCAGCGATGTGGACATTCCAACAGCTAAACCAAACAATAAGAGATGTGCTCACCGCATGCTCTCTCAGGCTAGGGTGCATGACATCATCTGCATGTCCTTATATGGAACTTTATGTTGTACAGCCTCTCCCGGGGTGTGAGCTTTTTCTTGCATGTATGTGTGTGTGTGTGTGTGCTTGCTTGTGTTTGTGAGTGTGTGTTAATCTTAAGAGTCTGTTTGTGTATATGTGTGTGTGTGTGTGTGCGTGTCCTGTCTGCTTGATAATGAAAGGTGTGCACAAGCATATGTTTGTGGGCATGTGTCCTGTGTGTGTGTGTGTGTGTGTGTGTGTGTGTGTGTGTGTGTGTGTGTGTGTGTGTGTGTGTGTGTGTGTGTGTGTGTGTGTGTGTGTGTGTGTGTGTGTGTGTGTGTGTTTGTGTTTGTGTGAGAGAGAAAGAGAGGGAGAGAGAGTGTGTGTGTGTGTGTGTGTGTGTGGAAGAGAGAAATTATTGTCTTATTGACTGTGTTTCTCTCTCTCTCTCTCTCTCTCTCTCTGTGTGTGTGTGTGTGTGTGTGTGTGTGTGTCGGGATTCGGGAAAAGCAAAAGAGGCAGAAAGTGTTGTGTGACGTGTGTAATGTGTGAAATATCTGCTCTCTCTGTCAGTGCTCCACAGGGGCAGCGAGTGGGGTGAGGAGAGACAAGAGGCTTGGGTTACAACATTTCCTCCTGCCTCTCGTCACGACCAATCATTCATTTGCCAAAGAGAGAAAAAAAAGAGCAACATGTCTGTAACCCCACTGTTGTGTGACTCTAAAACTGTCTGTGTGTGTGTGTACGAGAGAAAGAAAAGAGAAAAAGAGAGAGAGAGAGAGAGAGAGAAAGAATGAAAGAGTTACAGGCAAGAGAGCGCAACACAGTGAAAGTCGACTACCACAGCCTGTACACAGAGTACAGATTGGGTTATCTGGTCAGCAGCCTTTGGCACGGGCTGTGCGAGTTGACTGATAGCATGTGAGCATGTTGATAATCTGTATCACGCCTTATCCCGATCACACTCTCTTTGCACCCCCCACCCCTTCACCCCCTGGTTTTATGGCTAGCGTTTCAGCAAAGGCATCCATCTCCAGAAAGCATTTCACATACGGATACAGCCTGCTGTTTATCTCACTGTGTTGTTTACTCCTATCACCATCTTGATTGCAAGGGCACTCTCACATCGTCCAAACACTGAGATTAACACTGAAGTAAGATTAATGAGAGTGCTTTTTTCCTTCTCTTTCTCTCTCTCTCTCTCTCTTTCTCTCTTCCTCTCTCTCTTTCTCTCTCTCTCCATTTGGCAATGAACAGAATAAAAGGGGGGAAAATGTATTGAAATGCATTGAAGCTCGGAAACCCACTTTGAGCTGGGTGAGGACTTTTGAACAAGGAATGAGCAGCCCTAAAAAGAGAACGCAAGAAAGAGGGTGCGAGGAAACGAAAGCTACCGCTGGTGGTGGTGCTGGTGCTGGTGCTGCCGCTTCTGCTACTACTTCTCCTAAAAAAAGTTTTTCACTCGCTCAGTCTCCTCGTGCCGGGACAGAAACAGTCTGTTGTTTTTTTTTGGCACAACAGTGAAACACAAACTCTAAAGTAACCATGGCAACCACGGCATCAATCAACCGCATTAAGAGGAAGCGGGATACAGGAGAGAGAGAGAGAGAGAGAGAGAGAGAGAGAGAGAGAGAGAGAGAGAGAGATAAAGAGAGAGAAAGAGAGAAAGGGAGAAAAGGAGAGAGAGAGAGAGAGAAAGGGAGAAAAGGAGAAAGAGAGAGAGAGAGAGAGAGAGAGACTTCCCCTCAGTGACAGACTGCATTCAGAACATGTTGTCAGTACACAAAGCCCTAACTCTTTTGTTGCCAGGGACCAACAAATCAGGCCGGCCGTGTGAAGGGACTACATAATGCACATGCGGTGTCACACGATACATGATTTCATGTTGCAAAGACACCACCCCCCCCCCACTCTCCACACCCCCAAAAAAATCCCCAACCTAGATCATTTCCTCTTGTACATCTAATATGCTGTTTGACATGACGTTACTGATAGAAAATTACAGGGGTTGAACAGTTTTAAAAAAAGTCATCATTACTCAGTGAGCTATTTTAATCAGCTCATACTTAAGCCATGATGTAAGGAGAACTGGCTGCACTAAAATGTATTTATTTTTCTTCAGAAGATTCCGACTCGCTTTATCCTCTCTCAGTTTGGACAGGGAGGGAGAGAGAGAGAGAGAAAGAGAGACAAGCGGGAGGATCTTAGCGCTTGATACTTTGATTCACGTGTCTTGATAAAACCAGATGACTCTCTCTATGGTGTGTGTGTGTGTGTGTGTGTGTGTGTGTGTGTGTCTGTGTCTGTGTGTGTGTGCACGCAAGTGTGTGTGTTGATTTAAGTCAGCCCCCAAGGTTATGTCTGGGCGCTCCTTGGACTCAAGATTGTCTAGTTTGGCGTCGAGCCGCCAGACCACACTGTTGGGTGGTAGACTGTGCAAGAGACGGGGGCATTTCATCAAGAGATGAGATGAGATCTGAGCCATCGCTGGAGGAGTTGACACGCTGCCAACGGGTGGAGGAGAGAGCACTCAATGAGTGACCCCAGCTGGACCAGTGGCCAACTCAACTCACAGCGAGGGAGAGAGAGAGAGAGAGAGAGGGAGAGAGGGAGGGAGGGAGGGAGTGGAGGCTGAAAAGCAACAAATGGCATATGGGAGCCATCGCTGAGGGCATTGCACCAGTTACTGTTCCCCCCTAAATCACCTTGGAAAAAGTGTGGAGAGCAACACAAACACAATGTCCCAGTCCATCTACTTGAGGCCAGAGAACCTGGGATGCGCCCCCGCAGTTGAGTAACATCCGGCTCGTTTGGAGGAATTTCACCCCCTACTGTCTAAATAAACTGTTTTCTTTGTAAGGGGTCACAATTAAGACGGGCCGTCTCTTTTTCGGATAACAACTACAAAGATTTTACAAGTGAAAAGAGCGAGAGAGAGATGAAGAGGGGAAGAGGGGGAGAGGGGGAGAGGGAGGGTTGGGTGAAGAAGGGATGAAGACAGCGAAAGAGAGAGAAGGAGAGTGCGCTCCAGATGTTCCTCGAACTCTGACTGATGCTGTATCATCATCTCGGAGCGCTGCAGCCCCACCGCATGACACAATCCCCGGAATGCTGCGGTGCCCAATGAGAGAGGTGGAAAAAGCCAGCGACGCACGGGGGTTATGCAACGAG
>NC_085016.1:20188085-20190585 GCF_963854185.1 Sardina pilchardus | reverse complement strand
GACCCCCCTGGGTCTCAATAAGCACACAGCTATGATATCATCTCCTCCTGCTCCTAAACCAATCAGTCATCGCTATCTCTCTTTCTCCTCTCTCTCTCTCTCTCTCTCTCTCTCTCTCTCCCTCTCTTTCTCTCTCTTTCTCTCTATCTCTCTTACCCAAACTCTCCAAGTTCATTCCCCTCGGTCACAAACTGTATGAACACATAACTCTTCTCTTTTTTCGTCTGTCTTTCACTGTATGACTTTCATTTGCCCTTTCCCAGTTTTCCTTCAGCTGTCACATTCACATGAGGAGTCTCTCTCTCTCTCTCTCTCTCTCTCTCTCTCTCTCTCTCTCTCTCTCTCTCTCTCTCTCTCACTATGTCCTTCTCTTTTGACTATTTTCCTCCTCTCCTTTTTCTGCATCTCTTCTTTGTTTCAGTTTGTCGTTTCACTCATCTTCTCTGCCCTCTGTTCATCCCTCTATCACACGGAATCCCTCACCTCCACCTCCACTCTATGCCATGTTTACTGACTGTCCATATGCTAGTGCTTATGTCCTCCACACCCCTTTGTTGATCTCGGACTCTGGCACTGTTTTCTTGTTTACCTCTTAGGTCAGTAAACATTTTCTCAGCTGCAGCTCACGTTGCTTTCAACTGGACTGAAATGTAAACACCCCTGGGCTATGGTGGCTATGGCTACGGGGGTGGTGGTAGCGTTGTGGCCAAGCATGCCGTAGTCTGACACGTTGTGGGTTCAGTTCCCTTGAGCAAGGCACTTAACCCCTAGTTGCTCTGTGGACACTGGCTGACTGTAATATAACTGGCATATGTTATTTAAATGTGACTTTGGATAAAAGTGTCTGCTAAATGAATGTAAATGTAATGTTTATTGAACATTGAATTCAACATTGTGGGAGGCTTCTTTGTATGTTTGTATTTTTTACCCTGTGTGGTTTTTACTTTTACTGTGACATGGGTCCCCCTGGGTCTGAAATAAAGAATTATAAGGTGGTCATGAATACTCAACATCCTAAAACATCCTAAAACAATGTTCCCCACTGTAGATTAGGGCACAGAGACTGGGCATAACTGGACCCAGATCAGCCTCCTTACTTTTCACAATGATGGGGTGTAACGTGTATCAGAAAGTAGCATGGTGCAATTGATACCATGGATTACTGTTGCAATGCGTTATTGTTGCACACATTACTAACAAATCAAAGCATATAACTCAGGGAAATGGATCTGTTCCAGAGTTTCTAGGCCGTGACACAACATTGATACACTGAACCGTATTAAAACACTATCCCTCTCTGGGGCCTTGATAGAAAGGCGGGCGACATATCAGTTACGACATACCGTAACCACACTGCCCCACCAAATACCTGTGTTACATAACACTCAAGTGTTTCTGCACACAACGCTGTGTACCTTGCGCGAAAACAGAGCCAGGGCGATGGCACGGCTCCAGGAGGCGTAATGGACACAATCAAAACGATCCTGTACACGACGGCGGGGTGGTGACGGTGGTGCTGGTGGTGGTGGTGACATCAGCGTGCCTGGGATTGCTGTTTTATGCAGACAAGTGGCAATTGGCCACTGGATGATTGGAGGCTGAGCGGGGGACAGGCCCGTAATTTCTGTCTCGGATAACAACCATCACCTCATAAACAAAGCATTAGCTTATGGTAGAGCACTGCTATGGGACTGGGAGATAGAGAGGGATCGCATTGTGCCGAAGGAAAAACAGAGGGATTGCGATGTGAGGTGATGTGATGTGTGTCTGAGTGAGTGTATGTTTGTGTGCTTCATCGGTCTGTCTGGGTGAGACTAGATGCGTACGCTATGTGCAGTACTCAGTGTTGTGGTTGTGTGTCTTGTCTTTGTCTTGTCTTGTGTTTTGTCTGGGCATGCAAGTGTTTCAGACACTGGTGTGTGTACTGTGTGTGTGTGTGTGTGTGTGTGTGTGTGTGTGTGTGTGTGTGTGTGTGTGTGTGTGTGTGTGTGTGTGTGTGTGTGTGTGTGTGTGTGTGTGTGTGTGTGTGTGTGTGTGTGTGTGTGTGTGTGTGTGTGTGTGTGTTCTTGTCTATTTTTGTGTCACAGTTTTGACGTGTGTGTATTTTGTGTGTGTGTGTGTGTGTGTGTTGCATCTGTGTGTGTGTGTGTTTGTGTCCCCGCTTTGATAGTGTGTAATTGTCGCTGCGGCGTCGGCCCGTGTCTGCTCCCCCTTCTTCGGCCGCAGCTGAAAATGATTACCCCTGGCCGAGCGCATGCGCACGCACACACGCACACCAGCACGAGCGCTTTGATGCCCGCCGAGTTCCTCGGTGGATGTGTCATCGATGTTTTCGCAGCGGCCCCTGCGGAGATTTGAAAGCGTCTCGCGAGGCCTCGCCGGGGCAATTATAGACCAGCGAGGCCTCGTCCGCGCGCGCACGAGTGAGCGAGCGAGCGAGCGGGGGCCCCGGGACGGCCGAGGCGCACCGCAGGAATGGCCCCTCGCCCGCCGGTCCCCG